>NW_027102709.1:120000-164769 GCF_036373705.1 Amia ocellicauda | reverse complement strand
AACTTTGCCACAACGTTGCCACAACGTGGCGTGTTAGCAGGGACTTTCTGCGACACGCTGGTATGTCCCGGGCTTTAGAGTAGAGAGACAGTTCAACTGTAAGTATGAACGGCAGAAACGGATATTGCCTTCCCTTTAAGTAGAGCGTCAGGGAAAGTCTCACTTGCTTACGGCCATACTAGCCTGAATACGCCTGATCTCGTCCGATCTCGGAAGCCAAGCAGGCTCGGGCCTGGTCAGTACTTGAATAGGAGACCGCCTGGGAATACCAGGTGCTTTAAGCTTTTGCACCTTTGACACACCAGAGGGTGACAAATCACGATTTTTAACTTTGGATACACACAATTTCATCATTATTTCAGATTTGACTTCCCCAAATACACAGGCATACAATACATTTTGTTCTCCAACGTAAACGGTCCCTAGTAACTAGGGTACATTCGTAAATAAATTGAGCATCATGGCTAGAAGTGACTAAATGTTGCCTAATCTTTCTCATCAAGAAATGACACAATTACAGCAACACAAAAAGGAACTCCACCGGACAAAGTTCAGTGCTCACAAGGAGCCTCATTCAACACACACGGTTCCATTCCCATTCATGCAAAGCACGAAAGTGTAAAACTTGGGAACATACTTGAGAGCAAAGATCACATTCAATCTCATTCAAGGCACGGATGTGAATGCAACGGGATGAAATTACTGAAATGATGCCTGCCCTCGAACTGTGATGATGGACTACCCGACTCGCCAATAATATTGGGTTCTGGTGTATTGAAATACAGGAGCTGCTGGATTTGTGTGTTTTCTTACCCCCTCACCATAGTTTGTCAAATGTTTAAACAACTGAACTTATATTCAAGGTTTGTTTCTCTTCATATGTTTTACTGGTTTACATTTGTCTCAGCAACCTGTTGAATGATTCTTCTGCTTTCAAAACAAAATGACAACAGGATGAATGCACACACTTGAAAATACAATACATGCAATGTTATGCATCATAGTGATGCAACCTCCTTTCAGTTTCATACTGCATGTCAATTGAAATCCTTACTGAAATGCACACCTTCTCAAGATTGCGCTTGACTGGCGTGTCAGGCACTCAATTACAGCTGTATTATCAAGACAATGTGTTCGTTTTGTAAAATATAGTTCCGGTCTGGTGTGGCACCCCAGCTAACGCACAACGTTGCCACAACGTTTCGTGTTAGCAGGGACTGTCTGCGGCGCGCTGGTGTGTCCCGGGCTTTAGAGTAGAGAGACAGTTCAACTGTAAGTATGAACGGCAGAAACGGATATTGCCTTCCCTTTAAGTAGAGCGTCAGGGACAGCCTCCCTGGCTTACGGCCATACTAGCCTGAATACGCCCGATCTCGTCCGATCTCGGAAGTTAAGCAGGCTCGGGCCTGGTCAGTACTTGGATGGGAGACTGCCTGGGAATACCAGGTGCTGTAAGCTTTTGCATCTTTTACACACCAGAGGGCGACAAATCACGAGTTTTAACTTTGGATACACGCAATTTCATCATTATTTCAGATTTGACTTCCCCAAATACACAGGCATACAATAGATCTTGTTCTCCAACGTAAACGGTCCCTAGTAACTAGGGTACATTCGTAAATAATTTGAGCATCATGGCTAGAATTGACTAAATGTTGCCTAATCTTTCTCATCAAGAAATGACACAATTACAGCAACACAAAAAGGAACTCCACCGGACAAAGTTCAGTGCTCACAAGGAGCCTCATTCAACACACACGGTTCCATTCCCATTCATGCAAAGTACGAAAGTGTAAAACTTGGGAACATACTTGAGAGCAAAGATCACATTCAATCTCATTCAAGGCACGGATGTGAATGCAACGGGATGAAATTACTGAAATGATGCCTGCCCTCGAACTGTGATGATGGACTACCCGACTCGCCAATAATATTGGGTTCTGGTGTATTGAAATACAGGAGCTGCTGGATTTGTGTGTTTTCTTACCCCCTCACCATAGTTTGTCAAATGTTTAAACAACTGAACTTATATTCAAGGTTTGTTTCTCTTCATATGTTTTACTGGTTTACATTTGTCTCAGCAACCTGTTGAATGATTCTTCTGCTTTCAAAACAAAATGACAACAGGATGAATGCACACACTTGAAAATACAATACATGCAATGTTATGCATCATAGTGATGCAACCTCCTTTCAGTTTCATACTGCATGTCAATTGAAATCCTTACTGAAATGCACACCTTCTCAAGATTGCGCTTGACTGGCGTGTCAGGCACTCAATTACAGCTGTATTATCAAGACAATGTGTTCGTTTTGTAAAATATAGTTCCGGTCTGGTGTGGCACCCCAACTAACGCACAACGTTGCCACAACGTTTCGTGTTAGCAGGGACTGTCTGCGGCGCGCTGGTGTGTCCCGGGCATTAGAGTAGAGAGACAGTTCAACTGTAAGTATGAACGGCAGAAACGGATATTGCCTTCCCTTTAAGTAGAGCGTCAGGGACAGCCTCCCTGGCTTACGGCCATACTAGCCTGAATACGCCCGATCTTGTCCGATCTCGGAAGTTAAGCAGGCTCGGGCCTGGTCAGTACTTGGATGGGAGACTGCCTTGGAATACCAGGTGCTGTAAGCTTTTGCATCTTTTACACACCAGAGGGCGACAAATCACGAGTTTTAACTTTGGATACACGCAATTTCATCATTATTTCAGATTTGACATCCCCAAATACACAGGCATACAATAGATCTTGTTCTCCAACGTAAACGGTCCCTAGTAACTAGGATACATTCGTCAATAAATTGAGCATCATGGCTAGAAGTGACTAAATGTTGCCTAATCTTTCTCATCAAGAAATGACACAATTACAGCAACAAAAAAGGAACTCCACCGGACAAAGTTCAGTGCTCACAAGGAGCATCATTCAACACACACGGTTCCATTCCCATTCATGCAAACCACGAAAGTGTAAAACTTGGGTACGTACTTGAGAGTAAAGATAACATTCAATCTCATTCAAGGCACGCATGTGAATGCAACGGGATGAAATTACTGAAATGATGCCTGCCCTCGAACTGTGATGATGGACTACCCGACTCGCCAATAATATTGGGATCTGGTGTATTGAAATACAGGAGCTGCTGGATTTGTGTGTTTTCTTACCCCCTCACCATAGTTTGTCAAATGTTTAAACAACTGAACTTATATTCAAGGTTTGTTTCTCTTCATATGTTTTACTGGTTTACATTTGTCTCAGCAACCTGTTGAATGATTCTTCTGCTTTCAAAACAAAATGACAACAGGATGAATGCACACACTTGAAAATACAATACATGCAATGTTATGCATCATAGTGATGCAACCTCCTTTCAGTTTCATACTGCATGTCAATTGAAATCCTTACTGAAATGCACACCTTCTCAAGATTGCGCTTGACTGGCGTGTCAGGCATTCAATTACAGCTGTTTTATCAAGACAAATGTGTTCGTTTTGTAAAATATAGTTCCGGTCTGGTGTGGCACCCCAGCTAACGCACAACGTTGCCACAACGTGGCATGTTAGCAGGGACTGTCTGCGGCGCGCTGGTGTGTCCCGGGCTTTAGAGTAGAGAGACAGTTCAACTGTAAGTATGAACGGCAGAAACGGATATTGCCTTCCCTTTGAGTAGAGTGTCAGGGACAGCCTCCCTGGCTTACGGCCATACTAGCCTGAATACGCCCGATCTCGTCCGATCTCGGAAGCTAAGCAGGCTCGGGCCTGGTCAGTACTTGGATGGGAGACTGCCTGGGAATACCAGGTGCTGTAAGCTTTTGCATCTTTTACACACCAGAGGGCGACAAATCACGAGTTTTAACTTTGGATACACGCAATTTCATCATTATTTCAGATTTGACTTCCCCAAATACACAGGCATACAATAGATCTTGTTCTCCAACGTAAACGGTCCCTAGTAACTAGGGTACATTCGTAAATAAATTGAGCATCATGGCTAGAATTGACTAAATGTTGCCTAATCTTTCTCATCGAGAAATGACACAATTACAGCAACACAAAAAGGAACTCCACCGGACAAAGATCAGTGCTCACAAGGAGCCTCATTCAACACACACGGTTCCATTCCCATTCATGCAAAGCACGAAAGTGTAAAACTTGGGAACATACTTGATAGCAAAGATCACATTCAATCTCATTCAAGGCACGGATGTGAATGCAACGGGGTGAAATTACTGAAATGATGCCTGCCCTCGAACTGTGATGATGGACTACCCGACTCGCCAATAATATTGGGTTCTGGTGTATTGAAATACAGGAGCTGCTGGATTTGTGTGTTTTCTTACCCCCTCACCATAGTTTGTCAAATGTTTAAACAACTGAACTTATATTCAAGGTTTGTTTCTCTTCATATGTTTTACTGGTTTACATTTGTCTCAGCAACCTGTTTAATGATTCTTCTGCTTTCAAAACAAAATGACAACAGGATGAATGCACACACTTGAAAATACAATACATGCAATGTTATGCATCATAGTGATGCAACCTCCTTTCAGTTTCATACTGCATGTCAATTGAAATCCTTACTGAAATGCACACCTTCTCAAGATTGCGCTTGACTGGCGTGTCAGGCACTCAATTACAGCTGTTTTATCAAGAGAATGTGTTCGTTTTGTAATATATAGTTCCGGTCTGGTGTGGCACCCCAGCTAACGCACAACGTTGCCACAATGTTGCCACAACGTGGCGTGTTAGCAGGGACTGTCTGCGGCGCGCTGGTGTGTCCCGGGCTTTAGAGTAGAGAGACAGTTCAACTGTAAGTATGAACGGCAGAAACGGATATTGCCTTCCCTTTAAGTAGAGCGTCAGGGACAGCCTTCCTGGCTTACGGCCATACTAGCCTGAATACGCCCGATCTCGTCCGATCTCGGAAGTCAAGCAGGCTCGTTCCTGGTCAGTACTTGGATGGGAGACCGCCTGGGAATACCTGGTGCTGAAAGCTTTTGCATCTTTTACACACCAGAGGGCGACAAATCACGAGTTTTAACTTTGGATACACGCAATTTCATCATTATTTCAGATTTGACTTCCCCAAATACATAGGCATACAATAGATCTTGTTCTCCAACGTAAACGGTCCCTAGTAACTAGGGTACATTCGTAAATAAATTGAGCATCATGGCTAGAAGTGACTAAATGTTGCCTAATCTTTCTCATCGAGAAATGACACAATTACAGCAACACAAAAAAGAACTCCACCGGACAAAGTTCAGTGCTCACAAGGAGCCTCATTCAACACACACGGTTCCATTCCCATTCATGCAATGCACGAAAGTGTAAAACTTGGGAACATACTTGAGAGCAAAGATCACATTCAATCTCATTCAAGGCACGGATGTGAATGCAACGGGATGAAATTACTGAAATGATGCCTGCCCTCGAACTGTGAAGATGGACTACCCGACTCGCCAATAATATTGGGTTCTGGTGTATTGAAATACAGGAGCTGCTGGATTTGTGTGTTTTCTAACCCCCTCACCATAGTTTGTCAAATGTTTAAACAACTGAACTTATATTCAAGGTTTGTTTCTCTTCATATGTTTTACTGGTTTACATTTGTCTCAGCAACCTGTTGAATGATTCTTCTGCTTTCAAAACAAAATGACAACAGGATGAATGCACACACTTGAAAATACAATACATGCAATGTTATGCATCATAGTGATGCAACCTCCTTTCAGTTTCATACTGCATGTCAATTGAAATCCTTACTGAAATGCACACCTTCTCAAGATTGCGCTTGACTGGCGTGTCAGGCACTCAATTACAGCTGTTTTATCAAGACAATGTGTTCGTTTTGTAATATATAGTTCCGGTCTGGTGTGGCACCCCAGCTAACGCACAACGTTGCCACAACGTGGCGTGTTAGCAGGGACTGTCTGCGGCGCGCTGGTGTGTCCCGGACTTTAGAGTAGAGAGACAGTTCAACTGCAAGTATGAGCAGCAGAAACGGATATTGCCTTCCCTTTAAGTAGAGCGTCACGGACAGCCTCCCTGGCTTACGGCCATACTAGCCTGAATACGCCCGATATCGTCCGATCTCGGAAGCTAAGCAGGCTCGGGCCTGGTCAGTACTTGGATGGGAGACCGCCTGGGAATACCAGGTGCTGTAAGCTTTTGCATCTTTTACACACCAGAGGGCGACAAATCACGAGTTTTAACTTTGGATACACGCAATTTCATCATTATTTCAGATTTGACTTCCCCAAATACACAGGCATAAAATAGATCTTGTTCTCCAACGTAAACGGTCCCTAGTAACTAGGGTACATTCGTAAATAAATTGAGCATCATGGCTAGAAGTGACTAAATGTTGCCTAATCTTTCTCATCGAGAAATGACACAATTACAGCAACACAAAAAGGAACTCCACCGGACAAAGTTCAGTGCTCACAAGGAGCCTCATTCAACACACACGGTTCCATTCCCATTCATGCAAAGCACGAAAGTGTAAAACTTGGGAACATACTTGAGAGCAAAGATCACATTCAATCTCATTCAAGGCACGGATGTGAATGCAACGGGATGAAATTACTGAAATGATGCCTGCCCTCGAACTGTGATGATGGACTACCCGACTCGCCAATAATATTGGGTTCTGGTGTATTGAAATACAGGAGCTGCTGGATTTGTGTGTTTTCTTACCCCTCACCATAGTTTGTCAAATGTTTAAACAACTGAACTTATATTCAAGGTTTGTTTCTCTTCATATGTTTTACTGGTTTACATTTGTCTCAGCAACCTGTTGAATGATTCTTCTGCTTTCAAAGCAAAATGACAACAGGATGAATGCACACACTTGAAAATACAATACATGCAATGTTATGCATCATAGTGATGCAACCTCCTTTCAGTTTCATACTGCATGTCAATTGAAATCCTTACTGAAATGCACACCTTCTCAAGATTGCGCTTGACTGGCGTGTCAGGCACTCAATTACAGCTGTTTTATCAAGAGAATGTGTTCGTTTTGTAATATATAGTTCCGGTCTGGTGTGGCACCCCAGCTAACGCACAACGTTGCCACAATGTTGCCACAACGTGGCGTGTTAGCAGGGACTGTCTGCGGCGTGCTGGTGTGTCCCGGGCTTTAGAGTAGAGAGACAGTTCAACTGTAAGTATGAACGGCAGAAACGGATATTGCCTTCCCATTAAGTAGAGCGTCAGGGACAGCCTTCCTGGCTTACGGCCATACTAGCCTGAATACGCCCGATCTCGTCCGATCTCGGAAGCTAAGCAGGCTCGTTCCTGGTCAGTACTTGGATGGGAGACTGCCTGGGAATACCAGGTGCTGTAAGCTTTTGCATCTTTTACACACCAGAGGGCGACAAATCACGAGTTTTAACTTTGGATACACGCAATTTCATCATTATTTCAGATTTGACTTCCCCAAATACACAGGCATACAATAGATCTTGTTCTCCAACGTAAACGGTCCCTAGTAACTAGGGTACATTCGTAAATAAATTGAGCATCATGGCTAGAAGTGACTAAATGTTGCCTAATCTTTCTCATCGAGAAATGACACAATTACAGCAACACAAAAAGGAACTCCACCGGACAAAGTTCAGTGCTCACAAGGAGCCTCATTCAACACACACGGTTCCATTCCCATTCATGCAAAGCACGAAAGTGTAAAACTTGGGAACATACTTGAGAGCAAAGATCACATTCAATCTCATTCAAGGCACGGATGTGAATGCAACGGGATGAAATTACTGAAATGATGCCTGCCCTCGAACTGTGATGATGGACTACCCGACTCGCCAATAATATTGGGTTCTGGTGTATTGAAATACAGGAGCTGCTGGATTTGTGTGTTTTCTTACCCCCTCACCATAGTTTGTCAAATGTTTAAACAACTGAACTTATATTCAAGGTTTGTTTCTCTTCATATGTTTTACTGGTTTACATTTGTCTCAGCAACCTGTTGAATGATTCTTCTGCTTTCAAAACAAAATGACAACAGGATGAATGCACACACTTGAAAATACAATACATGCAATGTTATGCATCATAGTGATGCAACCTCCTTTCAGTTTCATACTGCATGTCAATTGAAATCCTTACTGAAATGCACACCTTCTCAAGATTGCGCTTGACTGGCGTGTCAGGCACTCAATTACAGCTGTTTTATCAAGACAATGTGTTCGTTTTGTAATATATAGTTCCGGTCTGGTGTGGCACCCCAGCTAACGCACAACGTTGCCACAACGCTGCCACAACGTGGCGTGTTAGCAGGGACTGTCTGCGGCGCGCAGGTGTGTCCCGGGCTTTAGAGTAGAGAGACAGTTCAACTGTAAGTATGAGCGGCAGAAACGGATATTGCCTTCCCTTTAAGTAGAGCGTCAGGGACAGCCTCCCTGGCTTACGGCCATACTAGCCTGAATACGCCCAATCTCGTCCGATCTCGGAAGCTAAGCAGGCTCGGGCCTGGTCAGTACTTGGATGGGAGACCGCCTGGGAATACCAGGTGCTGTAAGCTTTTGCATCTTTTACACACCAGAGGGCGACAAATCACGAGTTTTAACTTTGGATACACGCAATTTCATCATTATTTCAGATTTGACTTCCCCAAATACACAGGCATACAATAGATCTTGTTCTCCAATGTAAACGGTCCCTAGTAACTAGGGTACATTCGTAAATAAATTGAGCATCATGGCTAGAAGTGACTAAATGTTGCCTAATCTTTCTCATCGAGAAATGACACAATTACAGCAACACAAAAAGGAACTCCACCGGACGAAGTTCAGTGCTCACAAGGAGCCTAATTCAACACACACGGTTCCATTCCCATTCATGCAAAGCACGAAAGTGTAAAACTTGGGAACATACTTGAGAGCAAAGATCACATTCAATCTCATTCAAGGCACGGATGTGAATGCAACGGGATGAAATTACTGAAATGATGCCTGCCCTCGAACTGTGATGATGGACTACCCGACTCGCCAATAATATTGGGTTCTGGTGTATTGAAATACAGGAGCTGCTGGATTTGTGTGTTTTCTTACCCCCTCACCATAGTTTGTCAAATGTTTAAACAACTGAACTTATATTCAAGGTTTGTTTCTCTTCATATGTTTTACTGGTTTACATTTGTCTCAGCAACCTGTTGAATGATTCTTCTGCTTTCAAAACAAAATGACAACAGGATGAATGCACACACTTGTAAATACAATACATGCAATGTTATGCATCATAGTGATGCAACCTCCTTTCAGTTTCATACTGCATGTCAATTGAAATCCTTACTGAAATGCACACCTTCTCAAGATTGCGCTTGACTGGCGTGTCAGGCACTCAATTACAGCTGTTTTACCAAGACAATGTGTTCGTTTTGTAATATATAGTTCCGGTCTGGTGTGGCACCCCAGCTAACGCACAACGTTGCCACAATGTTGCCACAACGTGGCGTGTTAGCAGGGACTGTCTGCGGCGCGCTGGTGTGTCCCGGGCTTTAGAGTAGAGAGACAGTTCAACTGTAAGTATGAACGGCAGAAACGGATATTGCCTTCCCTTTAAGTAGAGCGTCAGGGACAGCATTCCTGGCTTACGGCCATACTAGCCTGAATACGCCTGATCTCGTCCGATCTCGGAAGCTAAGCAGGCTCGGGCCTGGTCAGTACTTGGATGGGAGACCGCCTGGGAATACCAGGTGCTGTAAGCTTTTGCATCTTTTACACACCAGAGGGCGACATATCACGAGTTTTAACTTTGGATACACGCAATTTCATCATTATTTCAGATTTGACTTCCCCAAATACACAGGCATACAATAGATCTTGTTCTCCAATGTAAACGGTCCCTAGTAACTAGGGTACATTCATAAATAAATTGAGCATCATGGCTAGAAGTGACTAAATGTTGCCTAATCTTTCTCATCGAGAAATGACACAATCACAGCAACACAAAAAGGAACTCCACCGGACAAAGTTCAGTGCTCACAAGGAGCCTCATTCAACACACACGGTTCCATTCCCATTCATGCAAAGCACGAAAGTGTAAAACTTGGGAACATACTTGAGAGCAAAGATCACATTCAATCTCATTCAAGGCACGGATGTGAATGCAACAAGATGAAATTACTGAAATGATGCCTGCCCTCGAACTGTGATGATGGACTACCCGACTCGCCAATAATATTGGGTTCTGGTGTATTGAAATACAGGAGCTGCTGGATTTGTGTGTTTTCTTACCCCCTCACCATAGTTTGTCAAATGTTTAAACAACTGAACTTATATTCAAGGTTTGTTTCTCTTCATATGTTTTACTGGTTTACATTTGTCTCAGCAACCTGTTGAATGATTCTTCTGCTTTCAAAACAAAATGACAACAGGATGAATGCACACACTTGAAAATACAATACATGCAATGTTATGCATCATAGTGATGCAACCTCCTTTCAGTTTCATACTGCATGTCAATTGAAATCCTTACTGAAATGCACACCTTCTCAAGATTGCACTTGACTGGCGTGTCAGGCACTCAATTACAGCTGTATTATCAAGACAATGTGTTCGTTTTGTAAAATATAGTTCCGGTCTGGTGTGGCACCCCAGCTAACGCACAACGTTGCCACAACGTTTCGTGTTAGCAGGGACTGTCTGCGGCGCGCTGGTGTGTCCCGGACTTTAGAGTAGAGAGACAGTTCAACTGTAAGTATGAACGGCAGAAACGGATATTGCCTTCCCTTTAAGTAGAGCGTCAGGGACAGCCTCCCTGGCTTACGGCCATACTAGCCTGAATACGCCCGATCTCGTCCGATCTCGGAAGCTAAGCAGGCTCGGGCCTGGTCAGTACTTGGATGGGAGACCGCCTGGGAATACCAGGTGCTGTAAGCTTTTGCATCTTTTACACACCAGAGGGCGACAAATCACGAGTTTTAACTTTGGATACACGCAATTTCATCATTATTTCAGATTTGACTTCCCCAAATACACAGGCATACAATAGATCTTGTTCTCCAATGTAAACGGTCCCTAGTAACTAGGGTACATTCGTAAATAAATTGAGCATCATGGCTAGAAGTGACTAAATGTTGCCTAATCTTTCTCATCGAGAAATGACACAATTACAGCAACACAAAAAGGAACTCCACCGGACAAAGTTCAGTGCTCACAAGGAGCCTCATTCAACACACACGGTTCCATTCCCATTCATGCAAAGCACGAAAGTGTAAAACTTGGGAACGTACTTGAGAGCAAAGATCACATTCAATCTCATTCAAGGCACGGATGTGAATGCAACGGGATGAAATTACTGAAATGATGCCTGCCCTCGAACTGTGATGATGGACTACCCGACTCGCCAATAATATTGGGTTCTGGTGTATTGAAATACAGGAGCTGCTGGATTTGTGTGTTTTCTTACCCCCTCACCATAGTTTGTCAAATGTTTAAACAACTGAACTTATATTCAAGGTTTGTTTCTCTTCATATGTTTTACTGGTTTACATTTGTCTCAGCAACCTGTTGAATGATTCATCTGCTTTCAAAACAAAATGACAACAGGATGAATGCACACACTTGAAAATACACTACATGCAATGTTATGCATCATAGTGATGCAACCTCCTTTCAGTTTCATACTGCATGTCAATTGAAATCCTTACTGAAATGCACACCTTCTCAAGATTGCGCTTGACTGGCGTGACAGGCACTCAATTACAGCTGTTTTATCAAGACAATGTGTTCGTTCTGTAAAATATAGTTCCGGTCTGGTGTGGCACCCCAGCTAACGCACAACGTTGCCACAACGTGGCGTGTTAGCAGGGACAGTCTGCGGCGCGCTGGTGTGTCCCGGGCTTTAGAGTAGAGAGACAGTTCAACTGTAAGTATGAACGGCAGAAACGGATATTGCCTTCCCTTTAAGTAGAGCGTCAGGAACAGCCTCCCTGGCTTATGGCCATTCTAGCCTGAATACGCCCGATCTCGTCCGATCTCGGAAGCCAAGCAGGCTCGGGCCTGGTCAGCACTTGGATGGGAGACCGCCTGGGAATACCAGGTGCTGTAAGCTTTTGCACCTTTTACACACCAGAGGGCGACAAATCACGAGTTTTAACTTTGGATACACACAATTTCATCATTATTTCAGATTTGACTTCCCCAAATACACAGGCATACAATAGATCTTGTTCTCCAACGTAAACGGTCCCTAGTAACTAGGGTACATTCGTAACTAAATTGAGCATCATGGCTAGAAGTGACTAAATGTTGCCTAATCTTTCTCATCAAGAAATGACACAATTACAGCAACACAAAAAGGAACTCCACCGGACAAAGTTCAGTGCTCACAAGGAGCCTCATTCAACACACACGGTTCCATTCCCATTCATGCAAAGCAAGAAAGTGTAAAACTTGGGAACATACTTGAGAGCAAAGATCACATTCAATCTCATTCAAGGCACGGATGTGAATGCAACGGGATGAAATTACTGAAATGATGCCTGCCCTCGAACTGTGATGATGGACTACCCGACTCGCCATTCATGTTGGGTTCTGGTGTATTGAAATACAGGAGCTGCTGGATTTGTATGTTTTCTTACCCCCTCACCATAGTTTGTCAAATGTTTAAACAACTGAACTTATATTCAAGGTTTGTTTCTCTTCATATGTTTTACTGGTTTACATTTGTCTCAGCAACCTGTTGAATGATTCTTCTGCTTTCAAAACAAAATGACAACAGGATGAATGCACACACTTGAAAATACAATACATGCAATGTTATGCATCATAGTGATGCAACCTCCTTTCAGTTTCATACTGCATGTCAATTGAAATCCTTACTGAAATGCACACCTTGTCAAGATTGCGCTTGACTCGCGTGTCAGGCACTCAATTACAGCTGTTTTATCAAGACAATGTGTTCGTTTTGTAATATATAGTTCCGGTCTGGTGTGGCACCCCAGCTAACGCACAACGTTGCCACAATGTTGCCACAACGTGGCGTGTTAGCAGGGACTGTCTGCGGCGCGCTGGTGTGTCCCGGGCTTTAGAGTAGAGAGACAGTTCAACTGTAAGTATGAACGGCAGAAACGGATATTGCCTTCCCTTTAAGTAGAGCGTCAGGGAGAGCCTCCCTGGCTTACGGCCATACTAGCCTGAATACGCCCGATCTCGTCCGATCTCGGAAGCTAAGCAGGCTCGGGCCTGGTCAGTACTTGGATGGGAGACCGCCTGGGAATACCAGGTGCTGTAAGCTTTTGCATCTTTTACACACCAGAGGGCGACAAATCACGAGTTTTAACTTTGGATACACGCAATTTCATCATTATTTCAGATTTGACTTCCCCAAATACACAGGCATACAATAGATCTTGTTCTCCAACGTAAACGGTCCCTAGTAACTAGGGTACATTCGTAAATAAATTGAGCATCATGGCTAGAAGTGACTAAATGTTGCCTAATCTTTCTCATCGAGAAATGACACAATTACAGCAACACAAAAAGGAACTCCACCGGACAAAGTTCAGTGCTCACAAGGAGCCTCATTCAACACACACGGTTCCATTCCCATTCATGCAAAGCACGAAAGTGTAAAACTTGGGAACATACTTGAGAGCAAAGATCACATTCAATCTCATTCAAGGCACGGATGTGAATGCAACGGGATGAAATTACTGAAATGATGCCTGCCCTCGAACTGTGATGATGGACTACCCGACTCGCCAATAATATTGGGTTCTGGTGTATTGAAATACAGGAGCTGCTGGATTTGTGTGTTTTCTTACCCCCTCACCATAGTTTGTCAAATGTTTAAACAACTGAACTTATATTCAAGGTTTGTTTCTCTTCATATGTTTTACTGGTTTACATTTGTCTCAGCAACCTGTTGAATGATTCTTCTGCTTTCAAAACAAAATGACAACAGGATGAATGCAAACACTTGAAAATACAATACATGCAATGTTATGCATCATAGTGATGCAACCTCCTTTCAGTTTCATACTGCATGTCAATTGAAATCCTTACTGAAATGCACACCTTCTCAAGATTGCGCTTGACTGGCGTGTCAGGCACTCAATTACAGCTGTTTTATCAAGACAATGTGTTCGTTTTGTAATATATAGTTCCGGTCTGGTGTGGCACCCCAGCTAACGCACAACGTTGCCACAATGTTGCCACAACGTGGCGTGTTAGCAGGGACTGTCTGCGGCGCGCTGGTGTGTCCCGGGCTTTAGAGTAGAGAGACAGTTCAACTGTAAGTATGAACGGCAGAAACGGATATTGCCTTCCCTTTAAGTAGAGCGTCAGGGACAGCCTCCCTGGCTTACGGCCATACTAGCCTGAATACGCCCAATCTCGTCCGATCTCGGAAGCTAAGCAGGCTCGGGCCTGGTCAGTATTTGGATGGGAGACCGCCTGGGAATACCAGGTGCTGTAAGCTTTTGCATCTTTTACACACCAAAGGGCGACAAATCACAAGTTTTAACTTTGGATACACGCAATTTCATCATTATTTCAGATTTGACTTCCCCAAATACACAGGCATACAATAGATCTTGTTCTCCAACGTAAACGGTCCCTAGTAACTAGTGTACATTTGTAAATAAATTGAGCATCATGGCTAGAAGTGACTAAATGTTGCCTAATCTTTCTCATCGAGAAATGACACAATTACAGCAACACAAAAAGGAACTCCACCGGACAAAGTTCAGTGCTCACAAGGAGCCTCATTCAACACACACGGTTCCATTCCCATTCATGCAAAGCACGAAAGTGTAAAACTTGGGAACATACTTGAGAGCAAAGATCACATTGAATCTCATTCAAGGCACGGATGTGAATGCAACGGGATGAAATTACTGAAATGATGCCTGCCCTCGAACTGTGATGATGGACTACCCGACTCGCCAATAATATTGGCTTCTGGTGTATTGAAATACAGGAGCTGCTGGATTTGTGTGTTTTCTTACCCCCTCACCATAGTTTGTCAAATGTTTAAACAACTGAACTTATATTCAAGGTTTGTTTCTCTTCATATGTTTTACTGGTTTACATTTGTCTCAGCAACCTGTTGAATGATTCTTCTGCTTTCAAAACAAAATGACAACAGGATGAATGCACACACTTGAAAATACAATACATGCAATGTTATGCATCATAGTGATGCAACCTCCTTTCAGTTTCATACTGCATGTCAATTGAAATCCTTACTGAAATGCACACCTTCTCAAGATTGCGCTTGACTGGCGTGTCAGGCACTCAATTACAGCTGTTTTATCAAGACAATGTGTTCGTTTTGTAATATATAGTTCCGGTCTGGTGTGGCACCCCAGCTAACGCACAACGTTGCCACAATGTTGCCACAACGTTTCGTGTTTGCAGGGACTGTCTGCGGCGCGCTGGTGTGTCCCGGGCTTTAGAGTAGAGAGACAGTTCAACTGTAAGTATGAACGGCAGAAACGGATATTGCCTTCCCTTTAAGTAGAGCGTCAGGGACAGCCTCCCTGGCTTACGGCCATACTAGCCTGAATACGCCCGATCTCGTCCGATCTCGGAAGCTAAGCAGGCTCGGGCCTGGTCAGTACTTGGATGGGAGACTGCCTGGGAATACCAGGTGCTGTAAGCTTTTGCATCTTTTACACACCAGAGGGCGACAAATCACGAGTTTTAACTTTGGATACACGCAATTTCATCATTATTTCAGATTTGACTTCCCCAAATACACAGGCATACAATAGATCTTGTTCTCCAACGTAAACGGTCCCTAGTAACTAGGGTACATTCGTAAATAAATTGAGCATCATGGCTAGAAGTGACTAAATGTTGCCTAATCTTTCTCATCGAGAAATGACACAATTACAGCAACACAAAAAGGAACTCCACCGGACAAAGTTCAGTGCTCACAAGGAGCCTCATTCAACACACACGGTTCCATTCCCATTCATGCAAAGCACGAAAGTGTAAAACTTGGGAACATACTTGAGAGCAAAGATCACATTCAATCTCATTCAAGGCACGGATGTGAATGCAACGGGATGAAATTACTGAAATGATGCCTGCCCTCGAACTGTGATGATGGACTACCCGACTCGCCAATAATATTGGGTTCTGGTGTATTGAAATACAGGAGCTGCTGGATTTGTGTGTTTTCTTACCCCCTCACCATAGTTTGTCAAATGTTTAAACAACTGAACTTATATTCAAGGTTTGTTTCTCTTCATATGTTTTACTGGTTTACATTTGTCTCAGCAACCTGTTGAATGATTCTTCTGCTTTCAAAACAAAATGACAACAGGATGAATGCACACACTTGAAAATACAAAACATGCAATGTTATGCATCATAGTGATGCAACCTCCTTTCAGTTTCATACTGCATGTCAATTGAAATCCTTACTGAAATGCACACCTTCTCAAGATTGCGCTTGACTGGCGTGTCAGGCACTCAATTACAGCTGTTTTATCAAGACAAATGTGTTCGTTTTGTAAAATATAGTTCCGGTCTGGTGTGGCACCCCAGCTAACGCACAACGTTGCCACAACGTGGCATATTAGCAGGGACTGTCTGCGGCGCGCTGGTGTGTCCCGGGCTTTAGAGTAGAGAGACAGTTCAACTGTAAGTATGAACGGCAGAAACGGATATTGCCATCCCTTTAAGTAGAGCGTCAGGGACAGCCTCCCTGGCTTACGGCCATACTAGCCTGAATACGCCCGATCTCGTCCGATCTCGGAAGCTAAGCAGGCTCGGGCCTGGTCAGTACTTGGATGGGAGACCGCCTGGGAATACCAGGTGCTGTAAGCTTTTGCATCTTTTACACACCAGAGCGCGACAAATCACGAGTTTTAACTTTGGATACACGCAATTTCATCATTATTTCAGATTTGACTTCCCCAAATACACAGGCATACAATAGATCTTGTTCTCCAACGTAAACGGTCCCTAGTAACTAGGGTACATTCGTAAATAAATTGAGCATCATGGCTAGAAGTGACTAAATGTTGCCTAATCTTTCTCATCGAGAAATGACACAATTACAGCAACACAAAAAGGAACTCCACCGGACAAAGATCAGTGCTCACAAGGAGCCTCATTCAACACACACGGTTCCATTCCCATTCATGCAAAGCACGAAAGTGTAAAACTTGGGAACATACTTGAGAGCAAAGATCACATTCAATCTCATTCAAGGCACGGATGTGAATGCAACGGGGTGAAATTACTGAAATGATGCCTGCCCTCGAACTGTGAAGATGGACTACCCGACTCGCCAATAATATTGGGTTCTGGTGTATTGAAATACAGGAGCTGCTGGATTTGTGTGTTTTCTTACCCCCTCACCATAGTTTGTCAAATGTTTAAACAACTGAACTTATATTCAAGGTTTGTTTCTCTTCATATGTTTTACTGGTTTACATTTGTCTCAGCAACCTGTTGAATGATTCTTCTGCTTTCAAAACAAAATGACAACAGGATGAATGCACACACTTGAAAATATAATACATGCAATGTTATGCATCATAGTGATGCAACCTCCTTTCAGTTTCATACTGCATGTCAATTGAAATCCTTACTGAAATGCACACCTTCTCAAGATTGCGCTTGACTGGCGTGTCAGGCACTCAATTACAGCTGTTTTATCAAGACAAATGTGTTCGTTTTGTAAAATATAGTTCCGGTCTGGTGTGGCACCCCAGCTAACGCACAACGTTGCCACAACGTGGCATATTAGCAGGGACTGTCTGCGGCGCGCTGGTGTGTCCCGGGCTTTAGAGTAGAGAGACAGTTCAACTGTAAGTATGAACGGCAGAAACGGATATTGCCATCCCTTTAAGTAGAGCGTCAGGGACAGCCTCCCTGGCTTACGGCCATACTAGCCTGAATACGCCCGATCTCGTCCGATCTCGGAAGCTAAGCAGGCTCGGGCCTGGTCAGTACTTGAATGGGAGACCGCCTGGGAATACCAGGTGCTGTAAGCTTTTGCATCTTTTACACACCAGAGCGCGACAAATCACGAGTTTTAACTTTGGATACACGCAATTTCATCATTATTTCAGATTTGACTTCCCCAAATACACAGGCATACAATAGATCTTGTTCTCCAACGTAAACGGTCCCTAGTAACTAGGGTACATTCGTAAATAAATTGAGCATCATGGCTAGAAGTGACTAAATGTTGCCTAATCTTTCTCATCGAGAAATGACACAATTACAGCAACACAAAAAGGAACTCCACCGGACAAAGATCAGTGCTCACAAGGAGCCTCATTCAACACACACGGTTCCATTCCCATTCATGCAAAGCACGAAAGTGTAAAACTTGGGAACATACTTGAGAGCAAAGATCACATTCAATCTCATTCAAGGCACGGATGTGAATGCAACGGGGTGAAATTACTGAAATGATGCCTGCCCTCGAACTGTGATGATGGACTACCCGACTCGCCAATAATATTGGGTTCTGGTGTATTGAAATACAGGAGCTGCTGGATTTGTGTGTTTTCTTACCCCCTCACCATAGTTTGTCAAATGTTTAAACAACTGAACTTATATTCAAGGTTTGTTTCTCTTCATATGTTTTACTGGTTTACATTTGTCTCAGCAACTAGTTGAATGATTCTTCTGCTTTCAAAACAAAATGACAACAGGATGAATGCACACACTTGAAAATACAATACATGCAATGTTATGCATCATAGTGATGCAACCTCCTTTCAGTTTCATACTGCATGTCAATTGAAATCCTTACTGAAATGCACACCTTCTCAAGATTGCGCTTGACTGGCGTGTCAGGCACTCAATTACAGCTGTATTATCAAGACAATGTGTTCGTTTTGTAAAATATAGTTCCGGTCTGGTGTGGCACCCCAGCTAACGCACAACGTTGCCACAACGTTTCGTGTTAGCAGGGACTGTCTGCGGCGCGCTGGTGTGTCCCGGACTTTAGAGTAGAGAGACAGTTCAACTGCAAGCATGAGCGGCAGAAACGGATATTGCCTTCCCTTTAAGTAGAGCGTCAGGGACAGCCTCCCTGGCTTACGGCCATACTAGCCTGAATACGCCCGATCTCGTCCGATCTCGGAAGCTAAGCTGGCTCGGGCCTGGTCAGTACTTGGATGGGAGACCGCCTGGGAATACCAGGTGCTGTAAGCTTTTGCATATTTTACACACCAGAGGGCGACAAATCACGAGTTTTAACTTTGGATACACACAATTTCATCATTATTTCAGGTTTTACTTCCCCAAATACACAGGCATACAATAGATCTTGTTCTCCAACGTAAAAGGTCCCTAGTAACTAGGGTACATTCATAAATAAATTGAGCATCATGGCTAGAAGTGTCTAAATGTTGCCTAATCTTTCTCATCGAGAAATGACACAATTACAGCAACACAAAAAGGAACTCCACCGGACAAAGTTCAGTGCTCACAAGGAGCCTCATTCAACACACACGGTTCCATTCCCATTCATGCAAAGCACGAAAGTGTAAAACTTGGGAACATACTTGAGAGCAAAGATCACATTCAATCTCATTCAAGGCACGGATGTGAATGCAACGGGATGAAATTACTGAAATGATGCCTGCCCTCGAACTGTGATGATGGACTACCCGACTCGCCAATAATATTGGGTTCTGGTGTATTGAAATACAGGAGCTGCTGGATTTGTGTGTTTTCTTACCCCCTCACCATAGTTTGTCAAATGTTTAAACAACTGAACTTATATTCAAGGTTTATTTTTCTTCATATGTTTTACTGGTTTACATTTGTCTCAGCAACCTGTTGAATGATTCTTCTGCTTTCAAAACAAAATGACAACAGGATGAATGCACACACTTGAAAATACAATACATGCAATGTTATGCATCATAGTGATGCAACCTCCTTTCAGTTTCATACTGCATGTCAATTGAAATCCTTACTGAAATGCACACCTTCTCAAGATTGCGCTTGACTGGCGTGTCAGGCACTCAATTACAGCTGTTTTATCAAAACAATGTGTTCGTTTTGTAATATATACTTCCGGTCTGGTGTGGCACCCCAGCTAACGCACAACGTTGCCACAATGTTGCCACAACGTGGCGTGTTAGCAGGGACTGTCTGCGGCGCGCTGGTGTGTCCCGGGCTTTAGAGTAGAGAGACAGTTCAACTGTAAGTATGAACGGCAGAAACGGATATTGCCTTCCCTTTAAGTAGAGCGTCAGGGACAGCCTTCCTGGCTTACGGCCATACTAGCCTGAATACGCTCGATCTCGTCCGATCTCGGAAGCTAAGCAGGCTCGGGCCTGGTCAGTACTTGAATGGGAGACCGCCTGGGAATACCAGGTGCTGTAAGCTTTTGCATCTTTTACACACCAGAGGGCGACAAATCACGAGTTTTAACTTTGGATACACGCAATTTCATCATTATTTCAGATTTGACTTCCCCAAATACACAGGCATACAATAGATCTTGTTCTCCAACGTAAACGGTCCCTAGTAACTAGGGTACATTCATAAATAAATTGAGCATCATGGCTAGAAGTGACTAAATGTTGCCTAATCTTTCTCATCGAGAAATGACACAATTACAGCAACACAAAAAGGAACTCCACCGGACAAAGTTCAGTGCTCACAAGGAGCCTCATTCAACACACACGGTTCCATTCCCATTCATGCAAAGCACGAAAGTGTAAAACTTGGGAACATACTTGAGAGCAAAGATCACATTCAATCTCATTCAAGGCACGGATGTGAATGCAACGGGATGAAATTACTGAAATGATGCCTGCCCTCGAACTGTGATGATGGACTACCTGATTCGCCAATAATATTGGGTTCTGGTGTATTGAAATACAGGAGCTGCTGGATTTGTGTGTTTTCTTACCCCCTCACCATAGTTTGTCAAATGTTTAAACAACTGAACTTATATTCAAGGTTTGTTTCTCTTCATATGTTTTACTGGTTTACATTTGTCTCAGCAACCTGTTGAATGATTCTTCTGCTTTCAAAACAAAATGACAACAGGATGAATGCACACACTTGAAAATACAATACATGCAATGTTATGCATCATAGTGATGCAACCTCCTTTCAGTTTCATACTGCATGTCAATTGAAATCCTTACTGAAATGCACACCTTCTCAAGATTGCGCTTGACTGGCGTGTCAGGCACTCAATTACAGCTGTTTTATCAAGACAATGTGTTCGTTTTGTAAAATATAGTTCCGGTCTGGTGTGGCACCCCAGCTAACGCACAACGTTGCCACAACGTGGCGTGTTAGCAGGGACTGTCTGCGGCGCGCTGGTGTGTCCCGGGCTTTAGAGTAGAGAGACAGTTCAACTGTAAGTATGAACGGCAGAAACGGATATTGCCTTCCCTTTAACTAGAGCGTCAGGGACAGCCTCCCTGGCTTACGGCCATATTAGCCTGAATACGCCCGATCTCGTCCGATCTCGGAAGCCAAGCAGGCTCGGGTCTGGTCAGTACTTGGATGGGAGACCGCCTGGGAATACCAGGTGCTGTAAGCTTCTTCACCTTTTACACACCAGAGGGCGACAAATCACGAGTTTTAACTTTGGATACACACAATTTCATCATTATTTCAGATTTTACTTCCCCAAATACACAGGCATACAATAGATCTTGTTCTCCAACGTAAACGGTCCCTAGTAACTAGGGTACATTCGTAAATAAATTGAGCATCATGGCTAGAAGTGACTAAATGTTGCCTAATCTTTCTCATCGAGAAATGACACAATTACAGCAACACAAAAAGAACTCCACCGGACAAAGTTCAGTGCTCACAAGGAGCCTCATTCAACACACACGGTTCCATTCCCATTCATGCAAAGCACGAAAGTGTAAAACTTGGGAACATACTTGAGAGCAAAGATCACATTCAATCTCATTCAAGGCACGGATGTGAATGCAACGGGATGAAATTACTGAAATGATGCCTGCCCTTGAACTGTGATGATGGACTACCCGACTCGCCAATAATATTGGCTTCTGGTGTATTGAAATACAGGAGCTGCTGGATTTGTGTCATTTCTTACCCCCTCACCATAGTTTGTCAAATGTTTAAACAACTGAACTTATATTGAAGGTTTGTTTCTCTTCATATGTTTTACTGGTTTACATTTGTCTCAGCAACCTGTTGAATGATTCTTCTGCTTTCAAAACAAAATGACAACAGGATGAATGCACACACTTGAAAATACAATACATGCAATGTTATGCATCATAGTGATGCAACCTCCTTTCAGTTTCATACTGCATGTCAATTGAAATCCTTACTGAAATGCACACCTTCTCAAGATTGCGCTTGACTGGCGTGTCAGGCACTCAATTACAGCTGTTTTATCAAGACAATGTGTTCGTTTTGTAAAATATAGTTCCGGTCTGGTGTGGCACCCCAGCTAACGCACAACGTTGCCACAACGTGGCGTGTTAGCAGGGACTGTCTGTGGCGCGCTGGTGTGTCCCGGGCTTTAGAGTAGAGAGACAGTTCAACTGTAAGTATGAATGGCAGAAACGGATATTGCCTTCCCTTTAAATAGAGCGTCAGGGACAGCCTCCCTGGATTACGGCCATACTAGCCTGAATACGCCCGATCTCGTCCGATCTCGGAAGCCAAGCAGGCTCGGGCCTGGTTAGTACTTGGATGGGAGACCGCCTGGGAATACCAGGTGCTGTAAGCTTTTGCACCTTTTACACACCAGAGGGCGACAAATCACGAGTTTTAACTTTGGATACACACAATTTCATCATTATTTCAGATTTTACTTCCCCAAATACACAGGCATACAATAGATCTTGTTCTCCAACGTAAACGGTCCCTAGTAACTAGGGTACATTCGTAAATAAATTGAGCATCATGGCTAGAAGTGACTAAATGTTGCCTAATCTTTCTCATCAAGAAATGACACAATTACAGCAACACAAAAAGGAACTCCACCGGACAAAGTTCAGTGCTCACAAGGAGCCTCATTCAACACACACGGTTCCATTCCCATTCATGCAAAGCACGAAAGTGTAAAACTTGGGAACGTACTTGAGAGCAAAGATCACATTCAATCTCATTCAAGGCACGGATGTGAATGCAACGGGATGAAATTACTGAAATGATGCCTGCCCTCGAACTGTGATGATGGACTACCCGACTCGCCAATAATATTGGGTTCTGGTGTATTGAAATACAGGAGCTGCTGGATTTGTGTGTTTTCTTACCGCCTCACCATAGTTTGTCAAATGTTTAAACAACTGAACTTATATTCAAGGTTTGTTTCTCTTCATATGTTTTACTGGTTTACATTTGTCTCAGCAACCTGTTGAATGATTCATCTGCTTTCAAAACAAAATGACAACAGGATGAATGCACACACTTGAAAATACACTACATGCAATGTTATGCATCATAGTGATGCAACCTCCTTTCAGTTTCATACTGCATGTCAATTGAAATCCTTACTGAAATGCACACCTTCTCAAGATTGCGCTTGACTGGCGTGTCAGGCACTCAATTACAGCTGTTTTATCAAGACAATGTGTTCGTTTTGTAAAATATAGTTCCGGTCTGGTGTGGCACCCCAGCTAACGCACAACGTTGCCACAACGTGGCGTGTTAGCAGGGACAGTCTGCGGCGCGCTGGTGTGTCCCGGGCTTTAGAGTAGAGAGACAGTTCAACTGTAAGTATGAACGGCAGAAACGGATATTGCCTTCCCTTTAAGTAGAGCGTCAGGAACACCCTCCCTGGCTTATGGCCATTCTAGCCTGAATACGCCCGATCTCGTCCGATCTCGGAAGCCAAGCAGGCTCGGGCCTGGTCAGCACTTGGATGGGAGACCGCCTGGGAATACCAGGTGCTGTAAGCTTTTGCACCTTTTACACACCAGAGGGCGACAAATCACGAGTTTTAACTTTGGATACACACAATTTCATCATTATTTCAGATTTGACTTCCCCAAATACACAGGCATACAATAGATCTTGTTCTCCAACGTAAACGGTCCCTAGTAACTAGGGTACATTCGTAACTAAATTGAGCATCATGGCTAGAAGTGACTAAATGTTGCCTAATCTTTCTCATCGAGAAATGACACAATTACAGCAACACAAAAAGGAACTCCACCGGACAAAGTTCAGTGCTCACAAGGAGCCTCATTCAACACACACGGTTCCATTCCCATTCATGCAAAGCAAGAAAGTGTAAAACTTGGGAACATACTTGAGAGCAAAGATCACATTCAATCTCATTCAAGGCACGGATGTGAATGCAACGGGATGAAATTACTGAAATGATGCCTGCCCTCGAACTGTGATGATGGACTACCCGACTCGCCAATCATGTTGGGTTCTGGTGTATTGAAATACAGGAGCTGCTGGATTTGTATGTTTTCTTACCCCCTCACCATAGTTTGTCAAATGTTTAAACAACTGAACTTATATTCAAGGTTTGTTTCTCTTCATATGTTTTACTGGTTTACATTTGTCTCAGCAACCTGTTGAATGATTCTTCTGCTTTCAAAACAAAATGACAACAGGATGAATGCACACACTTGAAAATACAATACATGCAATGTTATGCATCATAGTGATGCAACCTCCTTTCAGTTTCATACTGCATGTCAATTGAAATCCTTACTGAAATGCACACCTTGTCAAGATTGCGCTTGACTGGCGTGTCAGGCACTCAATTACAGCTGTTTTATCAAGACAATGTGTTCGTTTTGTAATATATAGTTCCGGTCTGGTGTGGCACCCCAGCTAACGCACAACGTTGCCACAATGTTGCCACAACGTGGCGTGTTAGCAGGGACTGTCTGCGGCGCGCTGGTGTGTCCCGGGCTTTAGAGTAGAGAGACAGTTCAACTGTAAGTATGAACGGCAGAAACGGATATTGCCTTCCCTTTAAGTAGAGCGTCAGGGACAGCCTCCCTGGCTTACGGCCATACTAGCCTGAATACGCCCGATCTCGTCCGATCTCGGAAGCTAAGCAGGCTCGGGCCTGGTCAGTACTTGGATGGGAGACCGCCTGGGAATACCAGGTGCTGTAAGCTTTTGCATCTTTTACACACCAGAGGGCGACAAATCACGAGTTTTAACTTTGGATACACGCAATTTCATCATTATTTCAGATTTGACTTCCCCAAATACACAGGCATACATTAGATCTTGTTCTCCAACGTAAACGGTCCCTAGTAACTAGGGTACATTCGTAAATAAATTGAGCATCATGGCTAGAAGTGACTAAATGTTGCCTAATCTTTCTCATCGAGAAATGACACAATTACAGCAACACAAAAAGGAACTCCACCGGACAAAGTTCAGTGCTCACAAGGAGCCTCATTCAACACACACGGTTCCATTCCCATTCATGCAAAGCACGAAAGTGTAAAACTTGGGAACATACTTGAGAGCAAAGATCACATTCAATCTCATTCAAGGCACGGATGTGAATGCAACGGGATGAAATTACTGAAATGATGCCTGCCCTCGAACTGTGATGATGGACTACCCGACTCGCCAATAATATTGGGTTCTGGTGTATTGAAATACAGGAGCTGCTGGATTTGTGTGTTTTCTTACCCCCTCACCATAGTTTGTCAAATGTTTAAACAACTGAACTTATATTCAAGGTTTGTTTCTCTTCATATGTTTTACTGGTTTACATTTGTCTCAGCAACCTGTTGAATGATTCTTCTGCTTTCAAAACAAAATGACAACAGGATGAATGCAAACACTTGAAAATACAATACATGCAATGTTATGCATCATAGTGATGCAACCTCCTTTCAGTTTCATACTGCATGTCAATTGAAATCCTTACTGAAATGCACACCTTCTCAAGATTGCGCTTGACTGGCGTGTCAGGCACTCAATTACAGCTGTTTTATCAAGACAATGTGTTCGTTTTGTAATATATAGTTCCGGTCTGGTGTGGCACCCCAGCTAACGCACAACGTTGCCACAATGTTGCCACAACGTGGCGTGTTAGCAGGGACTGTCTGCGGCGCGCTGGTGTGTCCCGGGCTTTAGAGTAGAGAGACAGTTCAACTGTAAGTATGAACGGCAGAAACGGATATTGCCTTCCCTTTAAGTAGAGCGTCAGGGACAGCCTCCCTGGCTTACGGCCATACTAGCCTGAATACGCCCAATCTCGTCCGATCTCGGAAACTAAGCAGGCTCGGGCCTGGTCAGTACTTGGATGGGAGACCGCCTGGGAATACCAGGTGCTGTAAGCTTTTGCATCTTTTACACACCAAAGGGCGACAAATCACAAGTTTTAACTTTGGATACACGCAATTTCATCATTATTTCAGATTTGACTTCCCCAAATACACAGGCATACAATAGATCTTGTTCTCCAACGTAAACGGTCCCTAGTAACTAGTGTACATTTGTAAATAAATTGAGCATCATGGCTAGAAGTGACTAAATGTTGCCTAATCTTTCTCATCGAGAAATGACACAATTACAGCAACACAAAAAGGAACTCCACCGGACAAAGTTCAGTGCTCACAAGGAGCCTCATTCAACACACACGGTTCCATTCCCATTCATGCAAAGCACGAAAGTGTAAAACTTGGGAACATACTTGAGAGCAAAGATCACATTGAATCTCATTCAAGGCACGGATGTGAATGCAACGGGATGAAATTACTGAAATGATGCCTGCCCTCGAACTGTGATGATGGACTACCCGACTCGCCAATAATATTGGCTTCTGGTGTATTGAAATACAGGAGCTGCTGGATTTGTGTGTTTTCTTACCCCCTCACCATAGTTTGTCAAATGTTTAAACAACTGAACTTATATTCAAGGTTTGTTTCTCTTCATATGTTTTACTGGTTTACATTTGTCTCAGCAACCTGTTGAATGATTCTTCTGCTTTCAAAACAAAATGTAAACAGGATGAATGCACACACTTGAAAATACAATACATGCAATGTTATGCATCATAGTGATGCAACCTCCTTTCAGTTTCATACTGCATGTCAATTGAAATCCTTACTGAAATGCACACCTTCTCAAGATTGCGCTTGACTGGCGTGTCAGGCACTCAATTACAGCTGTTTTATCAAGACAATGTGTTCGTTTTGTAATATATAGTTCCGGTCTGGTGTGGCACCCCAGCTAACGCACAACGTTGCCACAATGTTGCCACAACGTTTCGTGTTAGCAGGGACTGTCTGCGGCGCGCTGGTGTGTCCCGGGCTTTAGAGTAGAGAGACAGTTCAACTGTAAGTATGAACGGCAGAAACGGATATTGCCTTCCCTTTAAGTAGAGCGTCAGGGACAGCCTCCCTGGCTTACGGCCATACTAGCCTGAATACGCCCGATCTCGTCCGATCTCGGAAGCTAAGCAGGCTCGGGCCTTGTCAGTACTTGGATGGGAGACCGCCTGGGAATACCAGGTGCTGTAAGCTTTTGCATCTTTTACACACCAAAGGGCGACAAATCACAAGTTTTAACTTTGGATACACGCAATTTCATCATTATTTCAGATTTGACTTCCCCAAATACACAGGCATTCAATAGATCTTGTTCTCCAACGTAATCGGTCCCTAGTAACTATTGTACATTTGTAAATAAATTGAGCATCATGGCTAGAAGTGACTAAATGTTGCCTAATCTTTCTCATCGAGAAATGACACAATTACAGCAACACAAAAAGGAACTCCACCGGACAAAGTTCAGTGCTCACAAGGAGCCTCATTCAACACACACGGTTCCATTCCCATTCATGCAAAGCACGAAAGTGTAAAACTTGGGAACATACTTGAGAGCAAAGATCACATTGAATCTCATTCAAGGCACGGATGTGAATGCAACGGGATGAAATTACTGAAATGATGCCTGCCCTCGAACTGTGATGATGGACTACCCGACTCGCCAATAATATTGGGTTCTGGTGTATTGAAATACAGGAGCTGCTGGATTTGTGTGTTTTCTTACCCCCTCACCATAGTTTGTCAAATGTTTAAACAACTGAACTTATATTCAAGGTTTGTTTCTCTTCATATGTTTTACTGGTTTACATTTGTCTCAGCAACCTGTTGAATGATTCTTCTGCTTTCAAAACAAAATGACAACAGGATGAATGCACACACTTGAAAATACAAAACATGCAATGTTATGCATCATAGTGATGCAACCTCCTTTCAGTTTCATACTGCATGTCAATTGAAATCCTTACTGAAATGCACACCTTCTCAAGATTGCGCTTGACTGGCGTGTCAGGCACTCAATTACAGCTGTTTTATCAAGACAAATGTGTTCGTTTTGTAAAATATAGTTCCGGTCTGGTGTGGCACCCCAGCTAACGCACAACGTTGCCACAACGTGGCATATTAGCAGGGACTGTCTGCGGCGCGCTGGTGTGTCCCGGGCTTTAGAGTAGAGAGACAGTTCAACTGTAAGTATGAACGGCAGAAACGGATATTGCCATCCCTTTAAGTAGAGCGTCAGGGACAGCCTCCCTGGCTTACGGCCATACTAGCCTGAATACGCCTGATCTCGTCCGATCTCGGAAGCTAAGCAGGCTCGGGCCTGGTCAGTACTTGGATGGGAGACCGCCTGGGAATACCAGGTGCTGTAAGCTTTTGCATCTTTTACACACCAGAGCGCGACAAATCACGAGTTTTAACTTTGGATACACGCAATTTCATCATTATTTCAGATTTGACTTCCCCAAATACACAGGCATACAATAGATCTTGTTCTCCAACGTAAACGGTCCCTAGTAACTAGGGTACATTCGTAAATAAATTGAGCATCATGGCTAGAAGTGACTAAATGTTGCCTAATCTTTCTCATCGAGAAATGACACAATTACAGCAACACAAAAAGGAACTCCACCGGACAAAGATCAGTGCTCACAAGGAGCCTCATTCAACACACACGGTTCCATTCCCATTCATGCAAAGCACGAAAGTGTAAAACTTGGGAACATACTTGAGAGCAAAGATCACATTCAATCTCATTCAAGGCACGGATGTGAATGCAACGGGGTGAAATTACTGAAATGATGCCTGCCCTCGAACTGTGATGATGGACTACCCGACTCGCCAATAATATTGGGTTCTGGTGTATTGAAATACAGGAGCTGCTGGATTTGTGTGTTTTCTTACCCCCTCACCATAGTTTGTCAAATGTTTAAACAACTGAACTTATATTCAAGGTTTGTTTCTCTTCATATGTTTTACTGGTTTACATTTGTCTCAGCAACCTGTTGAATGATTCTTCTGCTTTCAAAACAAAATGACAACAGGATGAATGCACACACTTGAAAATACAATACATGCAATGTTATGCATCATAGTGATGCAACCTCCTTTCAGTTTCATACTGCATGTCAATTGAAATCCTTACTGAAATGCACACCTTCTCAAGATTGCGCTTGACTGGCGTGTCAGGCACTCAATTACAGCTGTTTTATCAAGACAAATGTGTTCGTTTTGTAAAATATAGTTCCGGTCTGGTGTGGCACCCCAGCTAACGCACAACGTTGCCACAACGTGGCATATTAGCAGGGACTGTCTGCGGCGCGCTGGTGTGTCCCGGGCTTTAGAGTAGAGAGACAGTTCAACTGTAAGTATGAACGGCAGAAACGGATATTGCCATCCCTTTAAGTAGAGCGTCAGGGACAGCCTCCCTGGCTTACGGCCATACTAGCCTGAATACGCCCGATCTCGTCCGATCTCGGAAGCTAAGCAGGCTCGGGCCTGGTCAGTACTTGAATGGGAGACCCCCTGGGAATACCAGGTGCTGTAAGCTTTTGCATCTTTTACACACCAGAGCGCGACAAATCACGAGTTTTAACTTTGGATACACGCAATTTCATCATTATTTCAGATTTGACTTCCCCAAATACACAGGCATACAATAGATCTTGTTCTCCAACGTAAACGGTCCCTAGTAACAAGGGTACATTCGTAAATAAATTGAGCATCATGGCTAGAAGTGACTAAATGTTGCCTAATCTTTCTCATCGAGAAATGACACAATTACAGCAACACAAAAAGGAACTCCACCGGACAAAGATCAGTGCTCACAAGGAGCCTCATTCAACACACACGGTTCCATTCCCATTCATGCAAAGCACGAAAGTGTAAAACTTGGGAACATACTTGAGAGCAAAGATCACATTCAATCTCATTCAAGGCACGGATGTGAATGCAACGGGGTGAAATTACTGAAATGATGCCTGCCCTCGAACTGTGATGATGGACTACCCGACTCGCCAATAATATTGGGTTCTGGTGTATTGAAATACAGGAGCTGCTGGATTTGTGTGTTTTCTTACCCCCTCACCATAGTTTGTCAAATGTTTAAACAACTGAACTTATATTCAAGGTTTGTTTCTCTTCATATGTTTTACTGGTTTACATTTGTCTCAGCAACCTGTTGAATGATTCTTCTGCTTTCAAAACAAAATGACAACAGGATGAATGCACACACTTGAAAATACAATACATGCAATGTTATGCATCATAGTGATGCAACCTCCTTTCAGTTTCATACTGCATGTCAATTGAAATCCTTACTGAAATGCACACCTTCTCAAGATTGCGCTTGACTGGCGTGTCAGGCACTCAATTACAGCTGTTTTATCAAGACAAATGTGTTCGTTTTGTAAAATATAGATCCGGTCTGGTGTGGCACCCCAGCTAACGCACAACGTTGCCACAACGTGGCATATTAGCAGGGACTGTCTGCGGCGCGCTGGTGTGTCCCGGGCTTTAGAGTAGAGAGACAGTTCAACTGTAAGTATGAACGGCAGAAACGGATATTGCCATCCCTTTAAGTAGAGCGTCAGGGACAGCCTCCCTGGCTTACGGCCATACTAGCCTGAATACGCCCGATCTCGTCCGATCTCGGAAGCTAAGCAGGCTCGGGCCTGGTCAGTACTTGGATGGGAGACCGCCTGGGAATACCAGGTGCTGTAAGCTTTTGCATCTTTTACACACCAGAGCGCGACAAATCACGAGTTTTAACTTTGGATACACGCAATTTCATCATTATTTCAGATTTGACTTCCCCAAATACACAGGCATACAATAGATCTTGTTCTCCAACGTAAACGGTCCTTAGTAACTAGGGTACATTCGTAAATAAATTGAGCATCATGGCTAGAAGTGACTAAATGTTGCCTAATCTTTCTCATCGAGAAATGACACAATTACAGCAACACAAAAAGGAACTCCACCGGACAAAGATCAGTGCTCACAAGGAGCCTCATTCAACACACACAGTTCCATTCCCATTCATGCAAAGCACGAAAGTGTAAAACTTGGGAACATACTTGAGAGCAAAGATCACATTCAATCTCATTCAAGGCACGGATGTGAATGCAACGGGATGAAATTACTGAAATGATGCCTGCCCTCGAACTGTGATGATGGACTACCCGACTCGCCAATAATATTGGGTTCTGGTGTATTGAAATACAGGAGCTGCTGGATTTGTGTGTTTTCTTACCCCCTCACCATAGTTTGTCAAATGTTTAAACAACTGAACTTATATTCAAGGTTTGTTTCTCTTCATATGTTTTACTGGTTTACATTTGTCTCAGCAACCTGTTGAATGATTCTTCTGCTTTCAAAACAAAATGACAACAGGATGAATGCACACACTTGAAAATACAATACATGCAATGTTATGCATCATAGTGATGCAACCTCCTTTCAGTTTCATACTGCATGTCAATTGAAATCCTTACTGAAATGCACACCTTCTCAAGATTGCGCTTGACTGGCGTGTCAGGCACTCAATTACAGCTGTTTTATCAAGACAAATGTGTTCGTTTTGTAAAATATAGTTCCGGTCTGGTGTGGCACCCCAGCTAACGCACAACGTTGCCACAACGTGGCATATTAGCAGGGACTGTCTGCGGCGCGCTGGTGTGTCCCGGGCTTTAGAGTAGAGAGACAGTTCAACTGTAAGTATGAACGGCAGAAACGGATATTGCCATCCCTTTAAGTAGAGCGTCAGGGACAGCCTCCCTGGCTTACGGCCATACTAGCCTGAATACGCCCGATCTCGTCCGATCTCGGAAGCTAAGCAGGCTCGGGCCTGGTCAGTACTTGGATGGGAGACCGCCTGGGAATACCAGGTGCTGTAAGCTTTTGCATCTTTTACACACCAAAGGGCGACAAATCACGAGTTTTAACTTTGGATACACGCAATTTCATCATTATTTCAGATTTGACTTCCCCAAATACACAGGCATACAATAGATCTTGTTCTCCAACGTAAACGGTCCCTAGTAACTAGGGTACATTCGTAAATAAATTGAGCATCATGGCTAGAAGTGACTAAATGTTGCCTAATCTTTCTCATCGAGAAATGACACAATTACAGCAACACAAAAAGGAACTCCACCGGACAAAGATCAGTGCTCACAAGGAGCCTCATTCAACACACACGGTTCCATTCCCATTCATGCAAAGCACGAAAGTGTAAAACTTGGGAACATACTTGAGAGCAAAGATCACATTCAATCTCATTCAAGGCACGGATGTGAATGCAACGGGATGAAATTACTGAAATGATGCCTGCCCTCGAACTGTGATGATGGACTACCCGACTCGCCAATAATATTGGGTTCTGGTGTATTGAAATACAGGAGCTGCTGGATTTGTGTGTTTTCTTACCCCCTCACCATAGTTTGTCAAATGTTTAAACAACTGAACTTATATTCAAGGTTTGTTTCTCTTCATATGTTTTACTGGTTTACATTTGTCTCAGCAACCTGTTGAATGATTCTTCTGCTTTCAAAACAAAATGACAACAGGATGAATGCACACACTTGAAAATACAATACATGCAATGTTATGCATCATAGTGATGCAACCTCCTTTCAGTTTCATACTGCATGTCAATTGAAATCCTTACTGAAATGCACACCTTCTCAAGATTGCGCTTGACTGGCGTGTCAGGCACTCAATTACAGCTGTATTATCAAGACAATGTGTTCGTTTTGTAAAATATAGTTCCGGTCTGGTGTGGCACCCCAGCTAACGCACAACGTTGCCACAACGTTTCGTGTTAGCAGGGACTGTCTGCGGCGCGCTGGTGTGTCCCGGGCTTTAGAGTAGAGAGACAGTTCAACTGTAAGTATGAATGGCAGAAACGGATATTGCCTTCCCTTTAAGTAGAGCGTCAGGGACAGCCTCCCTGGCTTATGGCCATACTAGCCTGAATACGCCCGATCTCGTCCGATCTCGGAAGCTAAGCAGGCTCGGGCCTGGTCAGTACTTGGATGGGAGACCGCCTGGGAATACCAGGTGCTGTAAGCTTTTGCATCTTTTACACACCAAAGGGCGACAAATCACAAGTTTTAACTTTGGATACACGCAATTTCATCATTATTTCAGATTTGACTTCCCCAAATACACAGGCATACAATAGATCTTGTTCTCCAACGTAAACGGTCCCTAGTAACTAGTGTACATTTGTAAATAAATTGAGCATCATGGCTAGAAGTGACTAAATGTTGCCTAATCTTTCTCATCGAGAAATGACACAATTATAGCAACACAAAAAGGAACTCCACCGGACAAAGTTCAGTGCTCACAAGGAGCCTCATTCAACACACACGGTTCCATTCCCATTCATGCAAAGCACGAAAGTGTAAAACTTGGGAACATACTTGAGAGCAAAGATCATATTCAATCTCATTCAAGGCACGGATGTGAATGCAACGGGATGAAATTACTGAAATGATGCCTGCCCTCGAACTGTGATGATGGACTACCCGACTCGCCAATAATATTGGGTTCTGGTGTATTGAAATACAGGAGCTGCTGGATTTGTGTGTTTTCTTACCCCCTCACCATAGTTTGTCAAATGTTTAAACAACTGAACTTATATTCAAGGTTTGTTTCTCTTCATATGTTTTACTGGTTTACATTTGTCTCAGCAACCTGTTGAATGATTCTTCTGCTTTCAAAACAAAATGACAAAAGGATGAATGCACACACTTGAAAATACAATACATGCAATGTTATGCATCATAGTGATGCAACCTCCTTTCAGTTTCATACTGCATGTCAATTGAAATCCTTACTGAAATGCACACCTTCTCAAGATTGCGCTTGACTGGCGTGTCAGGCACTCAATTACAGCTGTTTTATCAAGACAATGTGTTCGTTTTGTAATATATAGTTCCGGTCTGGTGTGGCACCCCAGCTAACGCACAACGTTGCCACAATGTTGCCACAACGTGGCGTGTTAGCAGGGACTGTCTGCGGCGCGCTGGTGTGTCCCGGGCTTTAGAGTAGAGAGACAGTTCAACTGTAAGTATGAATGGCAGAAACGGATATTGCCTTCCCTTTAAGTAGAGCGTCAGGGACAGCCTCCCTGGCTTATGGCCATACTAGCCTGAATACGCCCGATCTCGTCCGATCTCGGAAGCTAAGCAGGCTCGGGCCTGGTCAGTACTTGGATGGGAGACCGCCTGGGAATACCAGGTGCTGTAAGCTTTTGCATCTTTTACACACCAAAGGGCGACAAATCACAAGTTTTAACTTTGGATACACGCAATTTCATCATTATTTCAGATTTGACTTCCCCAAATACACAGGCATACAATAGATCTTGTTCTCCAACGTAAACGGTCCCTAGTAACTAGTGTACATTTGTAAATAAATTGAGCATCATGGCTAGAAGTGACTAAATGTTGCCTAATCTTTCTCATCGAGAAATGACACAATTACAGCAACACAAAAAGGAACTCCACCGGACAAAGTTCAGTGCTCACAAGGAGCCTCATTCAACACACACGGTTCCATTCCCATTCATGCAAAGCACGAAAGTGTAAAACTTGGGAACATACTTGAGAGCAAAGATCACATTGAATCTCATTCAAGGCACGGATGTGAATGCAACGGGATGAAATTACTGAAATGATGCCTGCCCTCGAACTGTGATGATGGACTACCCGACTCGCCAATAATATTGGCTTCTGGTGTATTGAAATACAGGAGCTGCTGGATTTGTGTGTTTTCTTACCCCCTCACCATAGTTTGTCAAATGTTTAAACAACTGAACTTATATTCAAGGTTTGTTTCTCTTCATATGTTTTACTGGTTTACATTTGTCTCAGCAACCTGTTGAATGATTCTTCTGCTTTCAAAACAAAATGACAACAGGATGAATGCACACACTTGAAAATACAATACATGCAATGTTATGCATCATAGTGATGCAACCTCCTTTCAGTTTCATACTGCATGTCAATTGAAATCCTTACTGAAATGCACACCTTCTCAAGATTGCGCTTGACTGGCGTGTCAGGCACTCAATTACAGCTGTTTTATCAAGACAATGTGTTCGTTTTGTAATATATAGTTCCGGTCTGGTGTGGCACCCCAGCTAACGCACAACGTTGCCACAATGTTGCCACAACGTTTCGTGTTAGCAGGGACTGTCTGCGGCGCGCTGGTGTGTCCCGGGCTTTAGAGTAGAGAGACAGTTCAACTGTAAGTATGAACGGCAGAAACGGATATTGCCTTCCCTTTAAGTAGAGCGTCAGGGACAGCCTCCCTGGCTTACGGCCATACTAGCCTGAATACGCCCGATCTCGTCCGATCTCGGAAGCTAAGCAGGCTCGGGCCTTGTCAGTACTTGGATGGGAGACCGCCTGGGAATACCAGGTGCTGTAAGCTTTTGCATCTTTTACACACCAAAGGGCGACAAATCACAAGTTTTAACTTTGGATACACGCAATTTCATCATTATTTCAGATTTGACTTCCCCAAATACACAGGCATACAATAGATCTTGTTCTCCAACGTAAACGGTCCCTAGTAACTAGTGTACATTTGTAAATAAATTGAGCATCATGGCTAGAAGTGACTAAATGTTGCCTAATCTTTCTCATCGAGAAATGACACAATTACAGCAACACAAAAAGGAACTCCACCGGACAAAGTTCAGTGCTCACAAGGAGCCTCATTCAACACACACGGTTCCATTCCCATTCATGCAAAGCACGAAAGTGTAAAACTTGGGAACATACTTGAGAGCAAAGATCACATTGAATCTCATTCAAGGCACGGATGTGAATGCAACGGGATGAAATTACTGAAATGATGCCTGCCCTCGAACTGTGATGATGGACTACCCGACTCGCCAATAATATTGGGTTCTGGTGTATTGAAATACAGGAGCTGCTGGATTTGTGTGTTTTCTTACCCCCTCACCATAGTTTGTCAAATGTTTAAACAACTGAACTTATATTCAAGGTTTGTTTCTCTTCATATGTTTTACTGGTTTACATTTGTCTCAGCAACCTGTTGAATGATTCTTCTGCTTTCAAAACAAAATGACAACAGGATGAATGCACACACTTGAAAATACAATACATGCAATGTTATGCATCATAGTGATGCAACCTCCTTTCAGTTTCATACTGCATGTCAATTGAAATCCTTACTGAAATGCACACCTTCTCAAGATTGCGCTTGACTGGCGTGTCAGGCACTCAATTACAGCTGTTTTATCAAGACAATGTGTTCGTTTTGTAATATATAGTTCCGGTCTGGTGTGGCACCCCAGCTAACGCACAACGTTGCCACAATGTTGCCACAACGTTTCGTGTTAGCAGGGACTGTCTGCGGCGCGCTGGTGTGTCCCGGGCTTTAGAGTAGAGAGACAGTTCAACTGTAAGTATGAACGGCAGAAACGGATATTGCCTTCCCTTTAAGTAGAGCGTCAGGGACAGCCTCCCTGGCTTACGGCCATACTAGCCTGAATACGCCCGATCTCGTCCGATCTCGGAAGCTAAGCAGGCTCGGGCCTTGTCAGTACTTGGATGGGAGACCGCCTGGGAATACCAGGTGCTGTAAGCTTTTGCATCTTTTACACACCAAAGGGCGACAAATCACAAGTTTTAACTTTGGATACACGCAATTTCATCATTATTTCAGATTTGACTTCCCCAAATACACAGGCATACAATAGATCTTGTTCTCCAACGTAAACGGTCCCTAGTAACTAGTGTACATTTGTAAATAAATTGAGCATCATGGCTAGAAGTGACTAAATGTTGCCTAATCTTTCTCATCGAGAAATGACACAATTACAGCAACACAAAAAGGAACTCCACCGGACAAAGTTCAGTGCTCACAAGGAGCCTCATTCAACACACACGGTTCCATTCCCATTCATGCAAAGCACGAAAGTGTAAAACTTGGGAACATACTTGAGAGCAAAGATCACATTGAATCTCATTCAAGGCACGGATGTGAATGCAACGGGATGAAATTACTGAAATGATGCCTGCCCTCGAACTGTGATGATGGACTACCCGACTCGCCAATAATATTGGGTTCTGGTGTATTGAAATACAGGAGCTGCTGGATTTGTGTGTTTTCTTACCCCCTCACCATAGTTTGTCAAATGTTTAAACAACTGAACTTATATTCAAGGTTTGTTTCTCTTCATATGTTTTACTGGTTTACATTTGTCTCAGCAACCTGTTGAATGATTCTTCTGCTTTCAAAACAAAATGACAACAGGATGAATGCACACACTTGAAAATACAAAACATGCAATGTTATGCATCATAGTGATGCAACCTCCTTTCAGTTTCATACTGCATGTCAATTGAAATCCTTACTGAAATGCACACCTTCTCAAGATTGCGCTTGACTGGCGTGTCAGGCACTCAATTACAGCTGTTTTATCAAGACAAATGTGTTCGTTTTGTAAAATATAGTTCCGGTCTGGTGTGGCACCCCAGCTAACGCACAACGTTGCCACAACGTGGCATATTAGCAGGGACTGTCTGCGGCGCGCTGGTGTGTCCCGGGCTTTAGAGTAGAGAGACAGTTCAACTGTAAGTATGAACGGCAGAAACGGATATTGCCATCCCTTTAAGTAGAGCGTCAGGGACAGCCTCCCTGGCTTACGGCCATACTAGCCTGAATACGCCCGATCTCGTCCGATCTCGGAAGCTAAGCAGGCTCGGGCCTGGTCAGTACTTGGATGGGAGACCGCCTGGGAATACCAGGTGCTGTAAGCTTTTGCATCTTTTACACACCAGAGCGCGACAAATCACGAGTTTTAACTTTGGATACACGCAATTTCATCATTATTTCAGATTTGACTTCCCCAAATACACAGGCATACAATAGATCTTGTTCTCCAACGTAAACGGTCCCTAGTAACTAGGGTACATTCGTAAATAAATTGAGCATCATGGCTAGAAGTGACTAAATGTTGCCTAATCTTTCTCATCGAGAAATGACACAATTACAGCAACACAAAAAGGAACTCCACCGGACAAAGATCAGTGCTCACAAGGAGCCTCATTCAACACACACGGTTCCATTCCCATTCATGCAAAGCACGAAAGTGTAAAACTTGGGAACATACTTGATAGCAAAGATCACATTCAATCTCATTCAAGGCACGGATGTGAATGCAACGGGGTGAAATTACTGAAATGATGCCTGCCCTCGAACTGTGATGATGGACTACCCGACTCGCCAATAATATTGGGTTCTGGTGTATTGAAATACAGGAGCTGCTGGATTTGTGTGTTTTCTTACCCCCTCACCATAGTTTGTCAAATGTTTAAACAACTGAACTTATATTCAAGGTTTGTTTCTCTTCATATGTTTTACTGGTTTACATTTGTCTCAGCAACCTGTTGAATGATTCTTCTGCTTTCAAAACAAAATGACAACAGGATGAATGCACACACTTGAAAATACAATACATGCAATGTTATGCATCATAGTGATGCAACCTCCTTTCAGTTTCATACTGCATGTCAATTGAAATCCTTACTGAAATGCACACCTTCTCAAGATTGCGCTTGACTGGCGTGTCAGGCACTCAATTACAGCTGTTTTATCAAGACAAATGTGTTCGTTTTGTAAAATATAGTTCCGGTCTGGTGTGGCACCCCAGCTAACGCACAACGTTGCCACAACGTGGCATATTAGCAGGGACTGTCTGCGGCGCGCTGGTGTGTCCCGGGCTTTAGAGTAGAGAGACAGTTCAACTGTAAGTATGAACGGCAGAAACGGATATTGCCATCCCTTTAAGTAGAGCGTCAGGGACACCCTCCCTGGCTTACGGCCATACTAGCCTGAATACGCCCGATCTCGTCCGATCTCGGAAGCTAAGCAGGCTCGGGCCTGGTCAGTACTTGGATGGGAGACCGCCTGGGAATACCAGGTGCTGTAAGCTTTTGCATCTTTTACACACCAGAGCGCGACAAATCACGAGTTTTAACTTTGGATACACGCAATTTCATCATTATTTCAGATTTGACTTCCCCAAATACACAGGCATACAATAGATCTTGTTCTCCAACGTAAACGGTCCCTAGTAACTAGGGTACATTCGTAAATAAATTGAGCATCATGGCTAGAAGTGACTAAATGTTGCCTAATCTTTCTCATCGAGAAATGACACAATTACAGCAACACAAAAAGGAACTCCACCGGACAAAGATCAGTGCTCACAAGGAGCCTCATTCAACACACACGGTTCCATTCCCATTCATGCAAAGCACGAAAGTGTAAAACTTGGGAACATACTTGAGAGCAAAGATCACATTGAATCTCATTCAAGGCACGGATGTGAATGCAACGGGATGAAATTACTGAAATGATGCCTGCCCTCGAACTGTGATGATGGACTACCCGACTCGCCAATAATATTGGGTTCTGGTGTATTGAAATACAGGAGCTGCTGGATTTGTGTGTTTTCTTACCCCCTCACCATAGTTTGTCAAATGTTTAAACAACTGAACTTATATTCAAGGTTTGTTTCTCTTCATATGTTTTACTGGTTTACATTTGTCTCAGCAACCTGTTGAATGATTCTTCTGCTTTCAAAACAAAATGACAACAGGATGAATGCACACACTTGAAAATACAATACATGCAATGTTATGCATCATAGTGATGCAACCTCCTTTCAGTTTCATACTGCATGTCAATTGAAATCCTTACTGAAATGCACACCTTCTCAAGATTGCGCTTGACTGGCGTGTCAGGCACTCAATTACAGCTGTTTTATCAAGACAAATGTGTTCGTTTTGTAAAATATAGTTCCGGTCTGGTGTGGCACCCCAGCTAACGCACAACGTTGCCACAACGTGGCATATTAGCAGGGACTGTCTGCGGCGCGCTGGTGTGTCCCGGGCTTTAGAGTAGAGAGACAGTTCAACTGTAAGTATGAACGGCAGAAACGGATATTGCCATCCCTTTAAGTAGAGCGTCAGGGACAGCCTCCCTGGCTTACGGCCATACTAGTCTGAATACGCCCGATCTCGTCCGATCTCGGAAGCTAAGCAGGCTCGGGCCTGGTCAGTACTTGAATGGGAGACCGCCTGGGAATACCAGGTGCTGTAAGCTTTTGCATCTTTTACACACCAGAGCGCGACAAATCACGAGTTTTAACTTTGGATACACGCAATTTCATCATTATTTCAGATTTGACTTCCCCAAATACACAGGCATACAATAGATCTTGTTCTCCAACGTAAACGGTCCCTAGTAACTAGGGTACATTCGTAAATAAATTGAGCATCATGGCTAGAAGTGACTAAATGTTGCCTAATCTTTCTCATCGAGAAATGACACAATTACAGCAACACAAAAAGGAACTCCACCGGACAAAGATCAGTGCTCACAAGGAGCCTCATTCAACACACACGGTTCCATTCCCATTCATGCAAAGCACGAAAGTGTAAAACTTGGGAACATACTTGAGAGCAAAGATCACATTCAATCTCATTCAAGGCACGGATGTGAATGCAACGGGGTGAAATTACTGAAATGATGCCTGCCCTCGAACTGTGATGATGGACTACCCGACTCGCCAATAATATTGGGTTCTGGTGTATTGAAATACAGGAGCTGCTGGATTTGTGTGTTTTCTTACCCCCTCACCATAGTTTGTCAAATGTTTAAACAACTGAACTTATATTCAAGGTTTGTTTCTCTTCATATGTTTTACTGGTTTACATTTGTCTCAGCAACCTGTTGAATGATTCTTCTGCTTTCAAAACAAAATGACAACAGGATGAATGCACACACTTGAAAATACAATACATGCAATGTTATGCATCATAGTGATGCAACCTCCTTTCAGTTTCATACTGCATGTCAATTGAAATCCTTACTGAAATGCACACCTTCTCAAGATTGCGCTTGACTGGCGTGTCAGGCACTCAATTACAGCTGTTTTATCAAGACAAATGTGTTCGTTTTGTAAAATATAGTTCCGGTCTGGTGTGGCACCCCAGCTAACGCACAACGTTGCCACAACGTGGCATATTAGCAGGGACTGTCTGCGGCGCGCTGGTGTGTCCCGGGCTTTAGAGTAGAGAGACAGTTCAACTGTAAGTATGAACGGCAGAAACGGATATTGCCATCCCTTTAAGTAGAGCGTCAGGGACAGCCTCCCTGGCTTACGGCCATACTAGCCTGAATACGCCCGATCTCGTCCGATCTCGGAAGCTAAGCAGGCTCGGGCCTGGTCAGTACTTGGATGGGAGACCGCCTGGGAATACCAGGTGCTGTAAGCTTTTGCATCTTTTACACACCAGAGCGCGACAAATCACGAGTTTTAACTTTGGATACACGCAATTTCATCATTATTTCAGATTTGACTTCCCCAAATACACAGGCATACAATAGATCTTGTTCTCCAACGTAAACGGTCCCTAGTAACTAGGGTACATTCGTAAATAAATTGAGCATCATGGCTAGAAGTGACTAAATGTTGCCTAATCTTTCTCATCGAGAAATGACACAATTACAGCAACACAAAAAGGAACTCCACCGGACAAAGATCAGTGCTCACAAGGAGCCTCATTCAACACACACGGTTCCATTCCCATTCATGCAAAGCACGAAAGTGTAAAACTTGGGAACATACTTGAGAGCAAAGATCACATTCAATCTCATTCAAGGCACGGATGTGAATGCAACGGGATGAAATTACTGAAATGATGCCTGCCCTCGAACTGTGATGATGGACTAACCGACTCGCCAATAATATTGGGTTCTGGTGTATTGAAATACAGGAGCTGCTGGATTTGTGTGTTTTCTTACCCCCTCACCATAGTTTGTCAAATGTTTAAACAACTGAACTTATATTCAAGGTTTGTTTCTCTTCATATGTTTTACTGGTTTACATTTGTCTCAGCAACCTGTTGAATGATTCTTCTGCTTTCAAAACAAAATGACAACAGGATGAATGCACACACTTGAAAATACAATACATGCAATGTTATGCATCATAGTGATGAAACCTCCTTTCAGTTTCATACTGCATGTCAATTGAAATCCTTACTGAAATGCACACCTTCTCAAGATTGCGCTTGACTGGCGTGTCAGGCACTCAATTACAGCTGTTTTATCAAGACAAATGTGTTCGTTTTGTAAAATATAGTTCCGGTCTGGTGTGGCACCCCAGCTAACGCACAACGTTGCCACAACGTGGCATATTAGCAGGGACTGTCTGCGGCGCGCTGGTGTGTCCCGGGCTTTAGAGTAGAGAGACAGTTCAACTGTAAGTATGAACGGCAGAAACGGATATTGCCATCCCTTTAAGTAGAGCGTCAGGGACAGCCTCCCTGGCTTACGGCCATACTAGCCTGAATACGCCCGATCTCGTCCGATCTCGGAAGCTAAGCAGGCTCGGGCCTGGTCAGTACTTGGATGGGAGACCGCCTGGGAATACCAGGTGCTGTAAGCTTTTGCATCTTTTACACACCAGAGCGCGACAAATCACGAGTTTTAACTTTGGATACACGCAATTTCATCATTATTTCAGATTTGACTTCCCCAAATACACAGGCATACAATAGATCTTGTTCTCCAACGTAAACGGTCCCTAGTAACTAGGGTACATTCGTAAATAAATTGAGCATCATGGCTAGAAGTGACTAAATGTTGCCTAATCTTTCTCATCGAGAAATGACACAATTACAGCAACACAAAAAGGAACTCCACCGGACAAAGATCAGTGCTCACAAGGAGCCTCATTCAACACACACGGTTCCATTCCCATTCATGCAAAGCACGAAAGTGTAAAACTTGGGAACATACTTGAGAGCAAAGATCACATTCAATCTCATTCAAGGCACGGATGTGAATGCAACGGGATGAAATTACTGAAATGATGCCTGCCCTCGAACTGTGATGATGGACTACCCGACTCGCCAATAATATTGGGTTCTGGTGTATTGAAATACAGGAGCTGCTGGATTTGTGTGTTTTCTTACCCCCTCACCATAGTTTGTCAAATGTTTAAACAACTGAACTTATATTCAAGGTTTGTTTCTCTTCATATGTTTTACTGGTTTACATTTGTCTCAGCAACCTGTTGAATGATTCTTCTGCTTTCAAAACAAAATGACAACAGGATGAATGCACACACTTGAAAATACAATACATGCAATGTTATGCATCATAGTGATGCAACCTCCTTTCAGTTTCATACTGCATGTCAATTGAAATCCTTACTGAAATGCACACCTTCTCAAGATTGCGCTTGACTGGCGTGTCAGGCACTCAATTACAGCTGTTTTATCAAGACAAATGTGTTCGTTTTGTAAAATATAGTTCCGGTCTGGTGTGGCACCCCAGCTAACGCACAACGTTGCCACAATGTTGCCACAACGTGGCGTGTTAGCAGGGACTGTCTGCGGCGCGCTGGTGTGTCCCGGGCTTTAGAGTAGAGAGACAGTTCAACTGTAAGTATGAACGGCAGAAACGGATATTGCCTTCCCTTTAAGTAGAGCGTCAGGGACAGCCTCCCTGGCTTACGGCCATACTAGCCTGAATACGCCCGATCTCGTCCGATCTCGGAAGCTAAGCAGGCTCGGGCCTGGTCAGTACTTGGATGGGAGACCGCCTGGGAATACCAGGTGCTGTAAGCTTTTGCATCTTTTACACACCAGAGGGCGACAAATCACGAGTTTTAACTTTGGATACACGCAATTTCATCATTATTTCAGATTTGACTTCCCCAAATACACAGGCATACAATAGATCTTGTTCTCCAACGTAAACGGTCCCTAGTAACTAGGGTACATTCGTAAATAAATTGAGCATCATGGCTAGAAGTGACTAAATGTTGCCTAATCTTTCTCATCGAGAAATGACACAATTACAGCAACACAAAAAGGAACTCCACCGGACAAAGTTCAGTGCTCACAAGGAGCCTCATTCAACACACACGGTTCCATTCCCATTCATGCAAAGCACGAAAGTGTAAAACTTGGGAACATACTTGAGAGCAAAGATCACATTCAATCTCATTCAAGGCACGGATGTGAATGCAACGGGATGAAATTACTGAAATGATGCCTGCCCTCGAACTGTGATGATGGACTACCCGACTCGCCAATAATATTGGGTTCTGGTGTATTGAAATACAGGAGCTGCTGGATTTGTGTGTTTTCTTACCCCCTCACCATAGTTTGTCAAATGTTTAAACAACTGAACTTATATTCAAGGTTTGTTTCTCTTCATATGTTTTACTGGTTTACATTTGTCTCAGCAACCTGTTGAATGATTCTTCTGCTTTCAAAACAAAATGACAACAGGATGAATGCAAACACTTGAAAATACAATACATGCAATGTTATGCATCATAGTGATGCAACCTCCTTTCAGTTTCATACTGCATGTCAATTGAAATCCTTACTGAAATGCACACCTTCTCAAGATTGCGCTTGACTGGCGTGTCAGGCACTCAATTACAGCTGTATTATCAAGACAATGTGTTCGTTTTGTAAAATAAAGTTCC
>NW_027102709.1:80000-112500 GCF_036373705.1 Amia ocellicauda | reverse complement strand
TAGATCTTGTTCTCCAACGTAAACGGTCCCTAGTTACTAGGGTACATTCGTAAATAAATTGAGCATCATGGCTAGAAGTGACTAAATGTTGCCTAATCTTTCTCATCGAGAAATGACACAATTACAGCAACACAAAAAGGAACTCCACCGGACAAAGTTCAGTGCTCACAAGGAGCCTCATTCAACACACACGGTTCCATTCCCATTCATGCAAAGCACGAAAGTGTAAAACTTGGGAACATACTTGAGAGCAATGATCACATTCAATCTCAATCAAGGCACGGATGTGAATGCAACGGGATGAAATTACTGAAATGATGCCTGCCCTCGAACTGTGATGATGGACTACCCGACTCGCCAATAATATTGGCTTCTGGTGTATTGAAATACAGGAGCTGCTGGATTTGTGTGTTTTCTTACCCCCTCACCATAGTTTGTCAAATGTTTAAACAACTGAACTTATATTCAAGGTTTGTTTCTCTTCATATGTTTTACTGGTTTACATTTGTCTCAGCAACCTGTTGAATGATTCTTCTGCTTTCAAAACAAAATGACAACAGGATGAATGCACACACTTGAAAATATAATACATGCAATGTTATGCATCATAGTGATGCAACCTCCTTTCAGTTTCATACTGCATGTCAATTGATATCCTTACTGAAATGCACACCTTCTCAAGATTGCGCTTGACTGGCGTGTCAGGCACTCAATTACAGCTGTTTTATCAAGACAATGTGTTCGTTTTGTAAAATATAGTTCCGGTCTGGTGTGGCACCCCAGCTAACGCACAACGTTGCCACAACGTGGCATATTAGCAGGGACTGTCTGCGGCGCGCTGGTGTGTCCCGGGCTTTAGAGTAGAGAGACAGTTCAACTGTAAGTATGAACGGCAGAAACGGATATTGCCATCCCTTTAAGTAGAGCGTCAGGGACAGCCTCCCTGGCTTACGGCCATACTAGCCTGAATACGCCCGATCTCGTCCGATCTCGGAAGCTAAGCAGGCTCGGGCCTGGTCAGTACTTGGATGGGAGACCGCCTGGGAATACCAGGTGCTGTAAGCTTTTGCATCTTTTACACACCAGAGCGCGACAAATCACGAGTTTTAACTTTGGATACACGCAATTTCATCATTATTTCAGATTTGACTTCCCCAAATACACAGGCATACAATAGATCTTGTTCTCCAACGTAAACGGTCCCTAGTAACTAGGGTACATTCGTAAATAAATTGAGCATCATGGCTAGAAGTGACTAAATGTTGCCTAATCTTTCTCATCGAGAAATGACACAATTACAGCAACACAAAAAGGAACTCCACCGGACAAAGATCAGTGCTCACAAGGAGCCTCATTCAACACACACGGTTCCATTCCCATTCATGCAAAGCACGAAAGTGTAAAACTTGGGAACATACTTGAGAGCAAAGATCACATTCAATCTCATTCAAGGCACGGATGTGAATGCAACGGGATGAAATTACTGAAATGATGCCTGCCCTCGAACTGTGATGATGGACTACCCGACTCGCCAATAATATTGGGTTCTGGTGTATTGAAATACAGGAGCTGCTGGATTTGTGTGTTTTCTTACCCCCTCACCATAGTTTGTCAAATGTTTAAACAACTGAACTTATATTCAAGGTTTGTTTCTCTTCATATGTTTTACTGGTTTACATTTGTCTCAGCAACCTGTTGAATGATTCTTCTGCTTTCAAAACAAAATGACAACAGGATGAATGCACACACTTGAAAATACAATACATGCAATGTTATGCATCATAGTGATGCAACCTCCTTTCAGTTTCATACTGCATGTCAATTGAAATCCTTACTGAAATGCACACCTTCTCAAGATTGCGCTTGACTGGCGTGTCAGGCACTCAATTACAGCTGTTTTATCAAGACAAATGTGTTCGTTTTGTAAAATATAGTTCCGGTCTGGTGTGGCACCCCAGCTAACGCACAACGTTGCCACAACGTGGCATATTAGCAGGGACTGTCTGCGGCGCGCTGGTGTGTCCCGGGCTTTAGAGTAGAGAGACAGTTCAACTGTAAGTATGAACGGCAGAAACGGATATTGCCATCCCTTTAAATAGAGCGTCAGGGACAGCCTCCCTGGCTTACGGCCATACTAGCCTGAATACGCCCGATCTCGTCCGATCTCGGAAGCTAAGCAGGCTCGGGCCTGGTCAGTACTTGGATGGGAGACCGCCTGGGAATACCAGGTGCTGTAAGCTTTTGCATCTTTTACACAGCAGAGCGCGACAAATCACGAGTTTTAACTTTGGATACACGCAATTTCATCATTATTTCAGATTTGACTTCCCCAAATACACAGGCATACAATAGATCTTGTTCTCCAACGTAAACGGTCCCTAGTAACTAGGGTACATTCGTAAATAAATTGAGCATCATGGCTAGAAGTGACTAAATGTTGCCTAATCTTTCTCATCGAGAAATGACACAATTACAGCAACACAAAAAGGAACTCCACCGGACAAAGATCAGTGCTCACAAGGAGCCTCATTCAACACACACGGTTCCATTCCCATTCATGCAAAGCACGAAAGTGTAAAACTTGGGAACATACTTGAGAGCAAAGATCACATTCAATCTCATTCAAGGCACGGATGTGAATGCAACGGGATGAAATTACTGAAAAGATGCCTGCCCTCGAACTGTGATGATGGACTACCCGACTCGCCAATAATATTGGGTTCTGGTGTATTGAAATACAGGAGCTGCTGGATTTGTGTGTTTTCTTACCCCCTCACCATAGTTTGTCAAATGTTTAAACAACTGAACTTATATTCAAGGTTTGTTTCTCTTCATATGTTTTACTGGTTTACATTTGTCTCAGCAACCTGTTGAATGATTCTTCTGCTTTCAAAACAAAATGACAACAGGATGAATGCACACACTTGAAAATACAATACATGCAATGTTATGCATCATAGTGATGCAACCTCCTTTCAGTTTCATACTGCATGTCAATTGAAATCCTTACTGAAATGCACACCTTCTCAAGATTGCGCTTGACTGGCATGTCAGGCACTCAATTACAGCTGTATTATCAAGACAATGTGTTCGTTTTGTAAAATATAGTTCCGGTCTGGTGTGGCACCCCAGCTAACGCACAACGTTGCCACAATGTTGCCACAACGTGGCGTGTTAGCAGGGACTGTCTGCGGCGCGCTGGTGTGTCCCGGGCTTTAGAGTAGAGAGACAGTTCAACTGTAAGTATGAACGGCAGAAACGGATATTGCCTTCCCTTTAAGTAGAGCGTCAGGGACAGCATTCCTGGCTTACGGCCATACTAGCCTGAATACGCCCGATCTCGTCCGATCTCGGAAGCTAAGCAGGCTCGGGCCTGGTCAGTACTTGGATGGGAGACCGCCTGGGAATACCAGGTGCTGTAAGCTTTTGCATCTTTTACACACCAGAGCGCGACAAATCACGAGTTTTAACTTTGGATACACGCAATTTCATCATTATTTCAGATTTGACTTCCCCAAATACACAGGCATACAATAGATCTTGTTCTCCAACGTAAACGGTCCCTAGTAACTAGGGTACATTCGTAAATAAATTGAGCATCATGGCTAGAAGTGACTAAATGTTGCCTAATCTTTCTCATCGAGAAATGACACAATTACAGCAACACAAAAAGGAACTCCACCGGACAAAGTTCAGTGCTCACAAGGAGCCTCATTCAACACACACGGTTCCATTCCCATTCATGCAAAGCACGAAAGTGTAAAACTTGGGAACATACTTGAGAGCAAAGATCACATTCAATCTCATTCAAGGCACGGATGTGAATGCAACGGGATGAAATTACTGAAAAGATGCCTGCCCTCGAACTGTGATGATGGACTACCCGACTCGCCAATAATATTGGGTTCTGGTGTATTGAAATACAGGAGCTGCTGGATTTGTGTGTTTTCTTACCCCCTCACCATAGTTTGTCAAATGTTTAAACAACTGAACTTATATTCAAGGTTTGTTTCTCTTCATATGTTTTACTGGTTTACATTTGTCTCAGCAACCTGTTGAATGATTCTTCTGCTTTCAAAACAAAATGACAACAGGATGAATGCACACACTTGAAAATACAATACATGCAATGTTATGCATCATAGTGATGCAACCTCCTTTCAGTTTCATACTGCATGTCAATTGAAATCCTTACTGAAATGCACACCTTCTCAAGATTGCGCTTGACTGGCATGTCAGGCACTCAATTACAGCTGTATTATCAAGACAATGTGTTCGTTTTGTAAAATATAGTTCCGGTCTGGTGTGGCACCCCAGCTAACGCACAACGTTGCCACAATGTTGCCACAACGTGGCGTGTTAGCAGGGACTGTCTGCGGCGCGCTGGTGTGTCCCGGGCTTTAGAGTAGAGAGACAGTTCAACTGTAAGTATGAACGGCAGAAACGGATATTGCCTTCCCTTTAAGTAGAGCGTCAGGGACAGCATTTCTGGCTTACGGCCATACTAGCCTGAATACGCCCGATCTCGTCCGATCTCGGAAGCTAAGCAGGCTCGGGCCTGGTCAGTACTTGCATGGGAGACCGCCTGGGAATACCAGGTGCTGTAAGCTTTTGCATCTTTTACACACCAGAGGGCGACAAATCACGAGTTTTAACTTTGGATACACGCAATTTCATCATTATTTCAGATTTGACTTCCCCAAATACACAGGCATACAATAGATCTTGTTCTCCAACGTAAACGGTCCCTAGTAACTAGGGTACATTCGTAAATAAATTGAGCATCATGGCTAGAAGTGACTAAATGTTGCCTAATCTTTCTCATCGAGAAATGACACAATTACAGCAACACAAAAAGGAACTCCACCGGACAAAGTTCAGTGCTCACAAGGAGCCTCATTCAACACACACGGTTCCATTCCCATTCATGCAAAGCACGAAAGTGTAAAACTTGGGAACATACTTGAGAGCAAAGATTACATTCAATCTCATTCAAGGCACGGATGTGAATGCAACGGGATGAAATTACTGAAATGATGCCTGCCCTCGAACTGTGATGATGGACTACCCGACTCGCCAATAATATTGGGTTCTGGTGTATTGAAATACAGGAGCTGCTGGATTTGTGTGTTTTCTTACCCCCTCACCATAGTTTGTCAAATGTTTAAACAACTGAACTTATATTCAAGGTTTGTTTCTCTTCATATGTTTTACTGGTTTACATTTGTCTCAGCAACCTGTTGAATGATTCTTCTGCTTTCAAAACAAAATGACAACAGGATGAATGCACACACTTGAAAATACAATACATGCAATGTTATGCATCATAGTGATGCAACCTCCTTTCAGTTTCATACTGTATGTCAATTGAAATCCTTATTGAAATGCACACCTTCTCAAGATTGAGCTTGACTGGCGTGTCAGGCACTCAATTACAGCTGTATTATCAAGACAATGTGTTCGTATTGTAATATATAGTTCCGGTCTGGTGTGGCACCCCAGCTAACGCACAACGTTGCCACAATGTTGCCACAACGTGGCGTGTTAGCAGGGACTGTCTGCGGCGCGCTGGTGTGTCCCGGGCTTTAGAGTAGAGAGACAGTTCAACTGTAAGTATGAACGGCAGAAACGGATATTGCCTTCCCTTTAAGTAGAGCGTCAGGGACAGCCTCCCTGGCTTACGGCCATACTAGCCTGAATACGCCCGATCTCGTCCGATCTCGGAAGCTAAGCAGGCTCGGGCCTGGTCAGTACTTGGATGGGAGACCGCCTGGGAATACCAGGTGCTGTAAGATTTTGCATCTTTTACACACCAGAGCGCGACAAATCACGAGTTTTAACTTTGGATACACGCAATTTCATCATTATTTCAGATTTGACTTCCCCAAATACACAGGCATACAATAGATCTTGTTCTCCAACGTAAACGGTCCCTAGTAACTAGGGTACATTCGTAAATAAATTGAGCATCATGGCTAGAAGTGACTAAATGTTGCCTAATCTTTCTCATCGAGAAATGACACAATTACAGCAACACAAAAAGGAACTCCACCGGACAAAGATCAGTGCTCACAAGGAGCCTCATTCAACACACACGGTTCCATTCCCATTCATGTAAAGCACGAAAGTGTAAAACTTGGGAACATACTTGAGAGCAAAGATCACATTCAATCTCATTCAAGGCACGGATGTGAATGCAACGGGATGAAATTACTGAAATGATGCCTGCCCTCGAACTGTGATGATGGACTACCCGACTCGCCAATAATATTGGGTTCTGGTGTATTGAAATACAGGAGCTGCTGGATTTGTGTGTTTTCTTACCCCCTCGCCATAGTTTGTCAAATGTTTAAACAACTGAACTTATATTCAAGGTTTGTTTCTCTTCATATGTTTTACTGGTTTACATTTGTCTCAGCAACCTGTTGAATGATTCTTCTGCTTTCAAAACAAAATGACAACAGGATGAATGCACACACTTGAAAATACAATACATGCAATGTTATGCATCATAGTGATGCAACCTCCTTTCAGTTTCATACTGCATGTCAATTGAAATCCTTACTGAAATGCACACCTTCTCAAGATTGCGCTTGACTGGCGTGTCAGGCACTCAATTACAGCTGTTTTATCAAGACAAATGTGTTCGTTTTGTAAAATATAGTTCCGGTCTGGTGTGGCACCCCAGCTAACGCACAACGTTGCCACAACGTGGCATATTAGCAGGGACTGTCTGCGGCGCGCTGGTGTGTCCCGGGCTTTAGAGTAGAGAGACAGTTCAACTGTAAGTATGAACGGCAGAAACGGATATTGCCTTCCCTTTAAGTAGAGCGTCAGGGACAGCCTCCCTGGCTTACGGCCATACTAGCCTGAATACGCCCGATCTCGTCCGATCTCGGAAGCTAAGCAGGCTCGGGCCTGGTCAGTACTTGGATGGGAGACCGCCTGGGAATACCAGGTGCTGTAAGCTTTTGCATCTTTTACACACCAGAGGGCGACAAATCACGAGTTTTAACTTTGGATACACGCAATTTCATCATTATTTCAGATTTGACTTCCCCAAATACACAGGCATACAATAGATCTTGTTCTCCAACGTAAACGGTCCCTAGTAACTAGGGTACATTCGTAAATAAATTGAGCATCATGGCAAGAAGTGACTAAATGTTGCCTAATCTTTCTCATCGAGAAATGACACAATTACAGCAACACAAGAAGGAACTCCACCGGACAAAGTTCAGTGCTCACAAGGAGCCTCATTCAACACACACGGTTCCATTCCCATTCATGCAAAGCACGAAAGTGTAAAACTTGGGAACATACTTGAGAGCAAAGATCACATTCAATCTCATTCAAGGCACGGATGTGAATGCAACAGGATGAAATTACTGAAATGATGCCTGCCCTCGAACTGTGATGATGGACTACCCGACTCGCCAATAATATTGGGTTCTGGTGTATTGAAATACAGGAGCTGCTGGATTTGTGTGTTTTCTTACCCCCTCACCATAGTTTGTCAAATGTTTAAACAACTGAACTTATATTCAAGGTTTGTTTCTCTTCATATGTTTTACTGGTTTACATTTGTCTCAGCAACCTGTTGAATGATTCTTCTGCTTTCAAAACAAAATGACAACAGGATGAATGCACACACTTGAAAATACAATACATGCAATGTTATGCATCATAGTGATGCAACCTCCTTTCAGTTTCATACTGCATGTCAATTGAAATCCTTACTGAAATGCACACCTTCTCAAGATTGCGCTTGACTGGCGTGTCAGGCACTCAATTACAGCTGTTTTATCAAGACAATGTGTTCGTTTTGTAATATATAGTTCCGGTCTGGTGTGGCACCCCAGCTAACGCACAACGTTGCCACAATGTTGCCACAACGTGGCGTGATAGCAGGGACTGTCTGCGGCGCGCTGGTGTGTCCCGGGCTTTAGAGTAGAGAGACAGTTCAACTGTAAGTATGAACGGCAGAAACGGATATTGCCTTCGCTTTAAGTAGAGCGTCAGGGACAGCCTCCCTGGCTTACGGCCATACTAGCCTGAATACGCCCGATCTCGTCCGATCTCGGAAGCTAAGCAGGCTCGGGCCTGGTCAGTACTTGGATGGGAGACCGCCTGGGAATACCAGGTGCTGTAAGCTTTTGCATCTTTTACACACCAGAGCGCGACAAATCACGAGTTTTAACTTTGGATACACGCAATTTCATCATTATTTCAGATTTGACTTCCCCAAATACACAGGCATACAATAGATCTTGTTCTCCAACGTAAACGGTCCCTAGTAACTAGGGTACATTCGTAAATAAATTGAGCATCATGGCTAGAAGTGACTAAATGTTGCCTAATCTTTCTCATCGAGAAATGACACAATTACAGCAACACAAAAAGGAACTCCACCGGACAAAGTTCAGTGCTCACAAGGAGCCTCATTCAACACACACGGTTCCATTCCCATTCATGTAAAGCACGAAAGTGTAAAACTTGGGAACATACTTGAGAGCAAAGATCACATTCAATCTCATTCAAGGCACGGATGTGAATGCAACGGGATGAAATTACTGAAATGATGCCTGCCCTCGAACTGTGATGATGGACTACCCGACTCGCCAATAATATTGGGTTCTGGTGTATTGAAATACAGGAGCTGCTGGATTTGTGTGTTTTCTTACCCCCTCACCATAGTTTGTCAAATGTTTAAACAACTGAACTTATATTCAAGGTTTGTTTCTCTTCATATGTTTTACTGGTTTACATTTGTCTCAGCAACCTGTTGAATGATTCTTCTGCTTTCAAAACAAAATGACAACAGGATGAATGCACACACTTGAAAATACAATACATGCAATGTTATGCATCATAGTGATGCAACCTCCTTTCAGTTTCATACTGCATGTCAATTGAAATCCTTACTGAAATGCACACCTTCTCAAGATTGCGCTTGACTGGCGTGTCAGGCACTCAATTACAGCTGTTTTATCAAGACAAATGTGTTCGTTTTGTAAAATATAGTTCCGGTCTGGTGTGGCACCCCAGCTAACGCACAACGTTGCCACAACGTGGCATATTAGCAGGGACTGTCTGCGGCGCGCTGGTGTGTCCCGGGCTTTAGAGTAGAGAGACAGTTCAACTGTAAGTATGAACGGCAGAAACGGATATTGCCTTCCCTTTAAGTAGAGCGTCAGGGACAGCCTCCCTGGCTTACGGCCATACTAGCCTGAATACGCCCGATCTCGTCCGATCTCGGAAGCTAAGCAGGCTCGGGCCTGGTCAGTACTTGGATGGGAGACTGCCTGGGAATACCAGGTGCTGTAAGCTTTTGCATCTTTTACACACCAGAGGGCGACAAATCACGAGTTTTAACTTTGGATACACGCAATTTCATCATTATTTCAGATTTGACTTCCCCAAATACACAGGCATAGAATAGATCTTGTTCTCCAACGTAAACGGTCCCTAGAAACTAGTGTACATTCGTAAATAAATTGAGCATCATGGCTAGAAGTGACTAAATGTTGCCTAATCTTTCTCATCGAGAAATGACACAATTACAGCAACACAAAAAGGAACTCCACCGGACAAAGTTCAGTGCTCACAAGGAGCCTCATTCAACACACACGGTTCCATTCCCATTCATGCAAAGCACGAAAATGTAAAACTTGGGAACATACTTGAGAGCAAAGATCACATTCAATCTCATTCAAGGCACGGATGTGAATGCAACGGGATGAAATTACTGAAATGATGCCTGCCCTCGAACTGTGATGATGGACTACCCGACTCGCCAATAATATTGGGTTCTGGTGTATTGAAATACAGGAGCTGCTGGATTTGTGTGTTTTCTTACCCCCTCACCATAGTTTGTCAAATGTTTAAACAACTGAACTTATATTCAAGGTTTGTTTCTCTTCATATGTTTTACTGGTTTACATTTGTCTCAGCAACCTCAGCAAAAATTATTCTTCTGCTTTCAAAACAAAATGACAACAGGATGAATGCACACACTTGAAAATACAATACATGCAATGTTATGCATCATAGTGATGCAACCTCCTTTCAGTTTCATACTGCATGTCAATTGAAATCCTTACTGAAATGCACACCTTCTCAAGATTGCGCTTGACTGGCGTGTCAGGCACTCAATTACAGCTGTTTTATCAAGAGAATGTGTTCGTTTTGTAATATATATTTCCGGTCTGGTGTGGCACCCCAGCTAACGCACAACGTTGCCACAATGTTGCCACAACGTGGCGTGTTAGCAGGGACTGTCTGCGGCGCGCTGGTGTGTCCCGGGCTTTAGAGTAGAGAGACAGTTCAACTGTAAGTATGAACGGCAGAAACGGATATTGCCTTCCCTTTAAGTAGAGCGTCAGGGACAGACTCCCTGGCTTACGGCCATACTAGCCTGAATACGCCCGATCTCGTCCGATCTCGTCCGATCTCGGAAGCTAAGCAGGCTCGGGCCTGGTCAGTACTTGGATGGGAGACCGCCTGGGAATACCAGGTGCTGTAAGCTTTTGCATCTTTTACACACCAGAGGGCGACAAATCACAAGTTTTAACTTTGGATACACGCAATTTCATCATTATTTCAGATTTGACTTCCCCAAATACACAGGCATACAATAGATCTTGTTCTCCAACGTAAACGGTCCCTAGTAACTAGGGTACATTCATAAATAAATTGAGCATCATGGCTAGAAGTGACTAAATGTTGCCTAATCTTTCTCATCGAGAAATGACACAATTACAGCAACACAAAAAGGAACTCCACCGGACAAAGTTCAGTGCTCACAAGGAGCCTCATTCAACACACATGGTTCCATTCCCATTCATGCAAAGCACGAAAGTGTAAAACTTGGGAACATACTTGAGAGCAAAGATCACATTCAATCTCATTCAAGGCACGGATGTGAATGCAACGGGATGAAATTACTGAAATGATGCCTGCCCTCGAACTGTGATGATGGACTACCCGACTCGCCAATAATATTGGGTTCTGGTGTATTGAAATACAGGAGCTGCTGGATTTGTGTGTTTTCTTACCCCCTCACCATAGTTTGTCAAATGTTTAAACAACTGAACTTATATTCAAGGTTTGTTTCTCTTCATATGTTTTACTGGTTTACATTTGTCTCAGCAACCTGTTGAATGATTCTTCTGCTTTCAAAACAAAATGACAACAAGATGAATGCACACACTTGAAAATACAATACATGCAATGTTATGCATCATAGTGATGCAACCTCCTTTCAGTTTCATACTGCATGTCAATTGAAATCCTTACTGAAATGCACACCTTCTCAAGATTGCGCTTGACTGGCGTGTCAGGCACTCAATTACAGCTGTTTTATCAAGACAAATGTGTTCGTTTTGTAAAATATAGTTCCGGTCTGGTGTGGCACCCCAGCTAACGCACAACGTTGCCACAACGTGGCATATTAGCAGGGACTGTCTGCGGCGCGCTGGTGTGTCCCGGGCTTTAGAGTAGAGAGACAGTTCAACTGTAAGTATGAACGGCAGAAACGGATATTGCCATCCCTTTAAGTAGAGCGTCAGGGACAGCCTCCCTGGCTTACGGCCATACTAGCCTGAATACGCCCGATCTCGTCCGATCTCGGAAGCTAAGCAGGCTCGGGCCTGGTCAGTACTTGGATGGGAGACCGCCTGGGAATACCAGGTGCTGTAAGCTTTTGCATCTTTTACACACCAGAGCGCGACAAATCACGAGTTTTAACTTTGGATACACGCAATTTCATCATTATTTCAGATTTGACTTCCCCAAATACACAGGCATACAATAGATCTTGTTCTCCAACGTAAACGGTCCCTAGTAACTAGGGTACATTCGTAAATAAATTGAGCATCATGGCTAGAAGTGACTAAATGTTGCCTAATCTTTCTCATCGAGAAATGACACAATTACAGCAACACAAAAAGGAACTCCACCGGACAAAGATCAGTGCTCACAAGGAGCCTCATTCAACACACACGGTTCCATTCCCATTCATGCAAAGCACGAAAGTGTAAAACTTGGGAACATACTTGAGAGCAAAGATCACATTCAATCTCATTCAAGGCACGGATGTGAATGCAACGGGATGAAATTACTGAAAAGATGCCTGCCCTCGAACTGTGATGATGGACTACCCGACTCGCCAATAATATTGGGTTCTGGTGTATTGAAATACAGGAGCTGCTGGATTTGTGTGTTTTCTTACCCCCTCACCATAGTTTGTCAAATGTTTAAACAACTGAACTTATATTCAAGGTTTGTTTCTCTTCATATGTTTTACTGGTTTACATTTGTCTCAGCAACCTGTTGAATGATTCTTCTGCTTTCAAAACAAAATGACAACAGGATGAATGCACACACTTGAAAATACAATACATGCAATGTTATGCATCATAGTGATGCAACCTCCTTTCAGTTTCATACTGCATGTCAATTGAAATCCTTACTGAAATGCACACCTTCTCAAGATTGCGCTTGACTGGCATGTCAGGCACTCAATTACAGCTGTATTATCAAGACAATGTGTTCGTTTTGTAAAATATAGTTCCGGTCTGGTTAGGCACCCCAGCTAACGCACAACGTTGCCACAATGTTGCCACAACGTGGCGTGTTAGCAGGGACTGTCTGCGGCGCGCTGGTGTGTCCCGGGCTTTAGAGTAGAGAGACAGTTCAACTGTAAGTATGAACGGCAGAAACGGATATTGCCTTCCCTTTAAGTAGAGCGTCAGGGACAGCATTCCTGGCTTACGGCCATACTAGTCTGAATACGCCCGATCTCGTCCGATCTCGGAAGCTAAGCAGGCTCGGGCCTGGTCAGTACTTGCATGGGAGACCGCCTGGGAATACCAGGTCCCGTAAGCTTTTGCATCTTTTACACACCAGAGGGCGACAAATCACGAGTTTTAACTTTGGATACACGCAATTTCATCATTATTTCAGATTTGACTTCCCCAAATACACAGGCATACAATAGATCTTGTTCTCCAACGTAAACGGTCCCTAGTAACTAGGGTACATTCGTAAATAAATTGAGCATCATGGCTAGAAGTGACTAAATGTTGCCTAATCTTTCTCATCGAGAAATGACACAATTACAGCAACACAAAAAGGAACTCCACCGGACAAAGTTCAGTGCTCACAAGGAGCCTCATTCAACACACACGGTTCCATTCCCATTCATGCAAAGCACGAAAGTGTAAAACTTGGGAACATACTTGAGAGCAAAGATCACATTCAATCTCATTCAAGGCACGGATGTGAATGCAACGGGATGAAATTACTGAAATGATGCCTGCCCTCGAACTGTGATGATGGACTACCCGACTCGCCAATAATATTGGGTTCTGGTGTATTGAAATACAGGAGCTGCTGGATTTGTGTGTTTTCTTACCCCCTCACCATAGTTTGTCAAATGTTTAAACAACTGAACTTATATTCAAGGTTTGTTTCTCTTCATATGTTTTACTGGTTTACATTTGTCTCAGCAACCTGTTGAATGATTCTTCTGCTTTCAAAACAAAATGACAACAGGATGAATGCACACACTTGAAAATACAATACATGCAATGTTATGCATCATAGTGATGCAACCTCCTTTCAGTTTCATACTGCATGTCAATTGAAATCCTTACTGAAATGCACACCTTCTCAAGATTGCGCTTGACTGGCGTGTCAGGCACTCAATTACAGCTGTATTATCAAGACAATGTGTTCGTTTTGTAATATATAGTTCCGGTCTGGTGTGGCACCCCAGCTAACGCACAACGTTGCCACAATGTTGCCACAACGTGGCGTGTTAGCAGGGACTGTCTGCGGCGCGCTGGTGTGTCCCGGGCTTTAGAGTAGAGAGACAGTTCAACTGTAAGTATGAACGGCGGAAATGAATATTGCCTTCCCTTTAAGTAGAGCGTCAGGGACAGCCTCCATGGCTTACGGCCATACTAGCCTGAATACGCCCGATCTCGTCCGATCTCGGAAGCTAAGCAGGCTCGGGCCTGGTCAGTACTTGGATGGGAGACCGCCTGGGAATACCAGGTGCTGTAAGCTTTTGCATCTTTTACACACCAGAGGGCGACAAATCACGAGTTTTAACTTTGGATACACGCAATTTCATCATTATTTCAGATTTGACTTCCCCAAATACACAGGCATACAATAGATCTTGTTCTCCAACGTAAACGGTCCCTAGTAACTAGGGTACATTCGTAAATAAATTGAGCATCATGGCTAGAAGTGACTAAATGTTGCCTAATCTTTCTCATCGAGAAATGACACAATTACAGCAACACAAAAAGGAACTCCACCGGACAAAGTTCAGTGCTCACAAGGAGCCTCATTCAACACACATGGTTCCATTCCCATTCATGCAAAGCACGAAAGTGTAAAACTTGGGAACATACTTGAGAGCAAAGATCACATTCAATCTCATTCAAGGCACGGATGTGAATGCAACGGGATGAAATTACTGAAATGATGCCTGCCCTCGAACTGTGATGATGGACTACCCGACTCGCCAATAATATTGGGTTCTGGTGTATTGAAATACAGGAGCTGCTGGATTTGTGTGTTTTCTTACCCCCTCACCATAGTTTGTCAAATGTTTAAACAACTGAACTTATATTCAAGGTTTGTTTCTCTTCATATGTTTTACTGGTTTACATTTGTCTCAGCAACCTGTTGAATGATTCTTCTGCTTTCAAAACAAAATGACAACAAGATGAATGCACACACTTGAAAATACAATACATGCAATGTTATGCATCATAGTGATGCAACCTCCTTTCAGTTTCATACTGCATGTCAATTGAAATCCTTACTGAAATGCACACCTTCTCAAGATTGCGCTTGACTGGCGTGTCAGGCACTCAATTACAGCTGTTTTATCAAGACAAATGTGTTCGTTTTGTAAAATATAGTTCCGGTCTGGTGTGGCACCCCAGCTAACGCACAACGTTGCCACAACGTGGCATATTAGCAGGGACTGTCTGCGGCGCGCTGGTGTGTCCCGGGCTTTAGAGTAGAGAGACAGTTCAACTGTAAGTATGAACGGCAGAAACGGATATTGCCATCCCTTTAAGTAGAGCGTCAGGGACAGCCTCCCTGGCTTACGGCCATACTAGCCTGAATACGCCCGATCTCGTCCGATCTCGGAAGCTAAGCAGGCTCGGGCCTGGTCAGTACTTGGATGGGAGACCGCCTGGGAATACCAGGTGCTGTAAGCTTTTGCATCTTTTACACACCAGAGCGCGACAAATCACGAGTTTTAACTTTGGATACACGCAATTTCATCATTATTTCAGATTTGACTTCCCCAAATACACAGGCATACAATAGATCTTGTTCTCCAACGTAAACGGTCCCTAGTAACTAGGGTACATTCGTAAATAAATTGAGCATCATGGCTAGAAGTGACTAAATGTTGCCTAATCTTTCTCATCGAGAAATGACACAATTACAGCAACACAAAAAGGAACTCCACCGGACAAAGATCAGTGCTCACAAGGAGCCTCATTCAACACACACGGTTCCATTCCCATTCATGCAAAGCACGAAAGTGTAAAACTTGGGAACATACTTGAGAGCAAAGATCACATTCAATCTCATTCAAGGCACGGATGTGAATGCAACGGGATGAAATTACTGAAAAGATGCCTGCCCTCGAACTGTGATGATGGACTACCCGACTCGCCAATAATATTGGGTTCTGGTGTATTGAAATACAGGAGCTGCTGGATTTGTGTGTTTTCTTACCCCCTCACCATAGTTTGTCAAATGTTTAAACAACTGAACTTATATTCAAGGTTTGTTTCTCTTCATATGTTTTACTGGTTTACATTTGTCTCAGCAACCTGTTGAATGATTCTTCTGCTTTCAAAACAAAATGACAACAGGATGAATGCACACACTTGAAAATACAATACATGCAATGTTATGCATCATAGTGATGCAACCTCCTTTCAGTTTCATACTGCATGTCAATTGAAATCCTTACTGAAATGCACACCTTCTCAAGATTGCGCTTGACTGGCATGTCAGGCACTCAATTACAGCTGTATTATCAAGACAATGTGTTCGTTTTGTAAAATATAGTTCCGGTCTGGTGTGGCACCCCAGCTAACGCACAACGTTGCCACAATGTTGCCACAACGTGGCGTGTTAGCAGGGACTGTCTGCGGCGCGCTGGTGTGTCCCGGGCTTTAGAGTAGAGAGACAGTTCAACTGTAAGTATGAACGGCAGAAACGGATATTGCCTTCCCTTTAAGTAGAGCGTCAGGGACAGCATTCCTGGCTTACGGCCATACTAGTCTGAATACGCCCGATCTCGTCCGATCTCGGAAGCTAAGCAGGCTCGGGCCTGGTCAGTACTTGCATGGGAGACCGCCTGGGAATACCAGGTCCCGTAAGCTTTTGCATCTTTTACACACCAGAGGGCGACAAATCACGAGTTTTAACTTTGGATACACGCAATTTCATCATTATTTCAGATTTGACTTCCCCAAATACACAGGCATACAATAGATCTTGTTCTCCAACGTAAACGGTCCCTAGTAACTAGGGTACATTCGTAAATAAATTGAGCATCATGGCTAGAAGTGACTAAATGTTGCCTAATCTTTCTCATCGAGAAATGACACAATTACAGCAACACAAAAAGGAACTCCACCGGACAAAGTTCAGTGCTCACAAGGAGCCTCATTCAACACACACGGTTCCATTCCCATTCATGCAAAGCACGAAAGTGTAAAACTTGGGAACATACTTGAGAGCAAAGATCACATTCAATCTCATTCAAGGCACGGATGTGAATGCAACGGGATGAAATTACTGAAATGATGCCTGCCCTCGAACTGTGATGATGGACTACCCGACTCGCCAATAATATTGGGTTCTGGTGTATTGAAATACAGGAGCTGCTGGATTTGTGTGTTTTCTTACCCCCTCACCATAGTTTGTCAAATGTTTAAACAACTGAACTTATATTCAAGGTTTGTTTCTCTTCATATGTTTTACTGGTTTACATTTGTCTCAGCAACCTGTTGAATGATTCTTCTGCTTTCAAAACAAAATGACAACAGGATGAATGCACACACTTGAAAATACAATACATGCAATGTTATGCATCATAGTGATGCAACCTCCTTTCAGTTTCATACTGCATGTCAATTGAAATCCTTACTGAAATGCACACCTTCTCAAGATTGCGCTTGACTGGCGTGTCAGGCACTCAATTACAGCTGTATTATCAAGACAATGTGTTCGTTTTGTAATATATAGTTCCGGTCTGGTGTGGCACCCCAGCTAACGCACAACGTTGCCACAATGTTGCCACAACGTGGCGTGTTAGCAGGGACTGTCTGCGGCGCGCTGGTGTGTCCCGGGCTTTAGAGTAGAGAGACAGTTCAACTGTAAGTATGAACGGCGGAAATGAATATTGCCTTCCCTTTAAGTAGAGCGTCAGGGACAGCCTCCATGGCTTACGGCCATACTAGCCTGAATACGCCCGATCTCGTCCGATCTCGGAAGCTAAGCAGGCTCGGGCCTGGTCAGTACTTGGATGGGAGACCGCCTGGGAATACCAGGTGCTGTAAGCTTCTGCATCTTTTACACACCAGAGGGCGACAAATCACGAGTTTTAACTTTGGATACACGCAATTTCATCATTATTTCAGATTTGACTTCCCCAAATACACAGGCATACAATAGATCTTGTTCTCCAACGTAAACGGTCCCTAGTAACTAGGGTACATTCGTAAATAAATTGAGCATCATGGCTAGAAGTGACTAAATGTTGCCTAATCTTTCTCATCGAGAAATGACACAATTACAGCAACACAAAAAGGAACTCCACCGGACAAAGTTCAGTGCTCACAAGGAGCCTCATTCAACACACACGGTTCCATTCCCATTCATGCAAAGCACGAAAGTGTAAAACTTGGGAACATACTTGAGAGCAAAGATCACATTCAATCTCATTCAAGGCACGGATGAGAATGCAACGGGATGAAATTACTGAAATGATGCCTGCCCTCGAACTGTGATGATGGACTACCCGACTCGCCAATAATATTGGGTTCTGGTGTATTGAAATACAGGAGCTGCTGGATTTGTGTGTTTTCTTACCCCCTCACCATAGTTTGTCAAATGTTTAAACAACTGAACTTATATTCAAGGTTTGTTTCTCTTCATATGTTTTACTGGTTTACATTTGTCTCAGCAACCTGTTGAATGATTCTTCTGCTTTCAAAACAAAATGACAACAGGATGAATGCACACACTTGAAAATACAATACATGCAATGTTATGCATCATAGTGATGCAACCTCCTTTCAGTTTCATACTGCATGTCAATTGAAATCCTTACTGAAATGCACACCTTCTCAAGATTGCGCTTGACTGGCGTGTCAGGCACTCAATTACAGCTGTTTTATCAATACAATGTGTTCGTTTTGTAATATATAGTTCCGGTCTGGTGTGGCACCCCAGCTAACGCACAACGTTGCCACAATGTTGCCACAACGTTTCGTGTTAGCAGGGACTGTCTGCGGCGCGCTGGTGTGTCCCGGACTTTAGAGTAGAGAGACAGTTAATTTGCAAGTATGAGCGGCAGAAACGGATATTGCCTTCCCTTTAAGTAGAGCGTCAGGGACAGCCTCCCTGGCTTACGGCCATACTAGCCTGAATACGCCCGATCTCGTCCGATCTCGGAAGCCAAGCAGGCTCGGGCCTGGTCAGTACTTGGATGGGAGATCGCCTGGGAATACCAGGTGCTGTAAGCTTTTGCATCTTTTACACACCAGAGGGCGACAAATCACGAGTTTTAACTTTGGATACACGCAATTTCATCATTATTTCAGATTTGACTTCCCCAAATACACAGGCATACAATAGATCTTGTTCTCCAACGTAAACGGTCCCTAGTAACTAGGGTACATTCGTAAATAAATTGAGCATCATGGCTAGAAGTGACTAAATGTTGCCTAATCTTTCTCATCGAGAAATGACACAATTACAGCAACACAAAAAGGAACTCCACCGGACAAAGATCAGTGCTCACAAGGAGCCTCATTCAACACACACGGTTCCATTCCCATTCATGCAAAGCACGAAAGTGTAAAACTTGGGAACATACTTGAGAGCAAAGATCACATTCAATCTCATTCAAGGCACGGATGTGAATGCAACGGGATGAAATTACTGAAAAGATGCCTGCCCTCGAACTGTGATGATGGACTACCCGACTCGCCAATAATATTGGGTTCTGGTGTATTGAAATACAGGAGCTGCTGGATTTGTGTGTTTTCTTACCCCCTCACCATAGTTTGTCAAATGTTTAAACAACTGAACTTATATTCAAGGTTTGTTTCTCTTCATATGTTTTACTGGTTTACATTTGTCTCAGCAACCTGTTGAATGATTCTTCTGCTTTCAAAACAAAATGACAACAGGATGAATGCACACACTTGAAAATACAATACATGCAATGTTATGCATCATAGTGATGCAACCTCCTTTCAGTTTCATACTGCATGTCAATTGAAATCCTTACTGAAATGCACACCTTCTCAAGATTGCGCTTGACTGGCATGTCAGGCACTCAATTACAGCTGTATTATCAAGACAATGTGTTCGTTTTGTAAAATATAGTTCCGGTCTGGTGTGGCACCCCAGCTAACGCACAACGTTGCCACAATGTTGCCACAACGTGGCGTGTTAGCAGGGACTGTCTGCGGCGCGCTGGTGTGTCCCGGGCTTTAGAGTAGAGAGACAGTTCAACTGTAAGTATGAACGGCAGAAACGGATATTGCCTTCCCTTTAAGTAGAGCGTCAGGGACAGCATTCCTGGCTTACGGCCATACTAGTCTGAATACGCCCGATCTCGTCCGATCTCGGAAGCTAAGCAGGCTCGGGCCTGGTCAGTACTTGCATGGGAGACCGCCTGGGAATACCAGGTGCTGTAAGCTTTTGCATCTTTTACACACCAGAGGGCGACAAATCACGAGTTTTAACTTTGGATACACGCAATTTCATCATTATTTCAGATTTGACTTCCCCAAATACACAGGCATACAATAGATCTTGTTCTCCAACGTAAACGGTCCCTAGTAACTAGGGTACATTCGTAAATAAATTGAGCATCATGGCTAGAAGTGACTAAATGTTGCCTAATCTTTCTCATCGAGAAATGACACAATTACAGCAACACAAAAAGGAACTCCACCGGACAAAGTTCAGTGCTCACAAGGAGCCTCATTCAACACACACGGTTCCATTCCCATTCATGCAAAGCACGAAAGTGTAAAACTTGGGAACATACTTGAGAGCAAAGATCACATTCAATCTCATTCAAGGCACGGATGTGAATGCAACGGGATGAAATTACTGAAATGATGCCTGCCCTCGAACTGTGATGATGGACTACCCGACTCGCCAATAATATTGGGTTCTGGTGTATTGAAATACAGGAGCTGCTGGATTTGTGTGTTTTCTTACCCCCTCACCATAGTTTGTCAAATGTTTAAACAACTGAACTTATATTCAAGGTTTGTTTCTCTTCATATGTTTTACTGGTTTACATTTGTCTCAGCAACCTGTTGAATGATTCTTCTGCTTTCAAAACAAAATGACAACAGGATGAATGCACACACTTGAAAATACAATACATGCAATGTTATGCATCATAGTGATGCAACCTCCTTTCAGTTTCATACTGCATGTCAATTGAAATCCTTACTGAAATGCACACCTTCTCAAGATTGCGCTTGACTGGCGTGTCAGGCACTCAATTACAGCTGTATTATCAAGACAATGTGTTCGTTTTGTAATATATAGTTCCGGTCTGGTGTGGCACCCCAGCTAACGCACAACGTTGCCACAATGTTGCCACAACGTGGCGTGTTAGCAGGGACTGTCTGCGGCGCGCTGGTGTGTCCCGGGCTTTAGAGTAGAGAGACAGTTCAACTGTAAGTATGAACGGCGGAAATGAATATTGCCTTCCCTTTAAGTAGAGCGTCAGGGACAGCCTCCATGGCTTACGGCCATACTAGCCTGAATACGCCCGATCTCGTCCGATCTCGGAAACTAAGCAGGCTCGGGCCTGGTCAGTACTTGGATGGGAGACCGCCTGGGAATACCAGGTGCTGTAAGCTTTTGCATCTTTTACACACCAGAGGGCGACAAATCACGAGTTTTAACTTTGGATACACGCAATTTCATCATTATTTCAGATTTGACTTCCCCAAATACACAGGCATACAATAGATCTTGTTCTCCAACGTAAACGGTCCCTAGTAACTAGGGTACATTCGTAAATAAATTGAGCATCATGGCTAGAAGTGACTAAATGTTGCCTAATCTTTCTCATCGAGAAATGACACAATTACAGCAACACAAAAAGGAACTCCACCGGACAAAGTTCAGTGCTCACAAGGAGCCTCATTCAACACACACGGTTCCATTCCCATTCATGCAAAGCACGAAAGTGTAAAACTTGGGAACATACTTGAGAGCAAAGATCACATTCAATCTCATTCAAGGCACGGATGAGAATGCAACGGGATGAAATTACTGAAATGATGCCTGCCCTCGAACTGTGATGATGGACTACCCGACTCGCCAATAATATTGGGTTCTGGTGTATTGAAATACAGGAGCTGCTGGATTTGTGTGTTTTCTTACCCCCTCACCATAGTTTGTCAAATGTTTAAACAACTGAACTTATATTCAAGGTTTGTTTCTCTTCATATGTTTTACTGGTTTACATTTGTCTCAGCAACCTGTTGAATGATTCTTCTGCTTTCAAAACAAAATGACAACAGGATGAATGCACACACTTGAAAATACAATACATGCAATGTTATGCATCATAGTGATGCAACCTCCTTTCAGTTTCATACTGCATGTCAATTGAAATCCTTACTGAAATGCACACCTTCTCAAGATTGCGCTTGACTGGCGTGTCAGGCACTCAATTACAGCTGTTTTATCAATACAATGTGTTCGTTTTGTAATATATAGTTCCGGTCTGGTGTGGCACCCCAGCTAACGCACAACGTTGCCACAATGTTGCCACAACGTTTCGTGTTAGCAGGGACTGTCTGCGGCGCGCTGGTGTGTCCCGGACTTTAGAGTAGAGAGACAGTTAATTTGCAAGTATGAGCGGCAGAAACGGATATTGCCTTCCCTTTAAGTAGAGCGTCAGGGACAGCCTCCCTGGCTTACGGCCATACTAGCCTGAATACGCCCGATCTCGTCCGATCTCGGAAGCCAAGCAGGCTCGGGCCTGGTCAGTACTTGGATGGGAGATCGCCTGGGAATACCAGGTGCTGTAAGCTTTTGCATCTTTTACACACCAGAGGGCGACAAATCACGAGTTTTAACTTTGGATACACGCAATTTCATCATTATTTCAGATTTGACTTCCCCAAATACACAGGCATACAATAGATCTTGTTCTCCAACGTAAACGGTCCCTAGTAACTAGGGTACATTCGTAAATAAATTGAGCATCATGGCTAGAAGTGACTAAATGTTGCCTAATCTTTCTCATCGAGAAATGACACAATTACAGCAACACAAAAAGGAACTCCACCGGACAAAGTTCAGTGCTCTCAAGGAGCCTCATTCAACACACACGGTTCCATTCCCATTCATGCAAAGCACGAAAGTGTAAAACTTGGGAACATACTTGAGAGCAAAGATCACATTCAATCTCATTCAAGGCACGGATGTGAATGCAACGGGATGAAATTACTGAAATGATGCCTGCCCTCGAACTGTGATGATGGACTACCCGACTCGCCAATAATATTGGGTTCTGGTGTATTGAAATACAGGAGCTGCTGGATTTGTGTGTTTTCTTACCCCCTCACCATAGTTTGTCAAATGTTTAAACAACTGAACTTATATTCAAGGTTTGTTTCTCTTCATATGTTTTACTGGTTTACATTTGTCTCAGCAACCTGTTGAATGATTCTTCTGCTTTCAAAACAAAATGACAACAGGATGAATGCACACACTTGAAAATACAATACATGCAATGTTATGCATCATAGTGATGCAACCTCCTTTCAGTTTCATACTGCATGTCAATTGAAATCCTTACTGAAATGCACACCTTCTCAAGATTGCGCTTGACTGGCGTGTCAGGCACTCAATTACAGCTGTTTTATCAAGAGAATGTGTTCGTTTTGTAATATATAGTTCCGGTCTGGTGTGGCACCCCAGCTAACGCACAACGTTGCCACAATGTTGCCACAACGTGGCGTGTTAGCAGGGACTGTCTGCGGCGCGCTGGTGTGTCCCGGGCTTTAGAGTAGAGAGACAGTTCAACTGTAAGTATGAACGGCAGAAACGGATATTGCCTTCCCTTTAAGTAGAGCGTCAGGGACAGCCTCCCTGGCTTACGGCCATACTAGCCTGAATACGCCCGATCTCGTCCGATCTCGGAAGCTAAGCAGGCTCGGGCCTGGTCAGTACTTGGATGGGAGACCGCCTGGGAATACCAGGTGCTGTAAGCTTTTGCATCTTTTACACACCAGAGGGCGACAAATCACGAGTTTTAACTTTGGATACACGCAATTTCATCATTATTTCAGATTTGACTTCCCCAAATACACAGGCATACAATAGATCTTGTTCTCCAACGTAAACGGTCCCTAGTAACTAGGGTACATTCGTAAATAAATTGAGCATCATGGCTAGAAGTGACTAAATGTTGCCTAATCTTTCTCATCGAGAAATGACACAATTACAGCAACACAAAAAGGAACTCCACCGGACATAGTTCAGTGCTCACAAGGAGCTTCATTCAACACACACGGTTCCATTCCCATTCATGCAAAGCACGAAAGTGTAAAACTTGGGAACATACTTGAGAGCAAAGATCACATTCAATCTCATTCAAGGCACGGATGTGAATGCAACGGGATGAAATTACTGAAATGATGCCTGCCCTCGAACTGTGATGATGGACTACCCGACTCGCCAATAATATTGGGTTCTGGTGTATTGAAATACAGGAGCTGCTGGATTTGTGTGTTTTCTTACCCCCTCACCATAGTTTGTCAAATGTTTAAACAACTGAACTTATATTCAAGGTTTGTTTCTCTTCATATGTTTTACTGGTTTACATTTGTCTCAGCAACCTGTTGAATGATTCTTCTGCTTTCAAAACAAAATGACAACAGGATGAATGCACACACTTGAAAATACAATACATGCAATGTTATGCATCATAGTGATGCAACCTCCTTTCAGTTTCATACTGCATGTCAATTGAAATCCTTACTGAAATGCACACCTTCTCAAGATTGCGCTTGACTGGCGTGTCAGGCACTCAATTACAGCTGTTTTATCAAGACAATGTGTTCGTTTTGTAATATATAGTTCCGGTCTGGTGTGGCACCCCAGCTAACGCACAACGTTGCCACAACGTTTCGTGTTAGCAGGGACTGTCTGCGGCGCGCTGGTGTGTCCCGGACTTTAGAGTAGAGAGACAGTTCAATTGCAAGTATGAGCGGCAGAAACGGATATTGCCTTCCCTTTAAGTAGAGGGTCAGGGACAGCCTCCCTGGCTTAAGGCCATACTAGCCTGAATACGCCCGATCTCGTCCGATCTCGGAAGCTAAGCAGGCTCGGGCCTGGTCAGTACTTGCATGGGAGACCGCCTGGGAATACCAGGTGCTGTAAGCTTTTGCATCTTTTACACACCAGAGGGCGACAAATCACGAGTTTTAACTTTGGATACACGCAATTTCATCATTATTTCAGATTTGACTTCCCCAAATACACAGGCATAGAATAGATCTTGTTCTCCAACGTAAACGGTCCCTAGTAACTAGTGTACATTCGTAAATAAATTGAGCATCATGGCTAGAAGTGACTAAATGTTGCCTAATCTTTCTCATCGAGAAATGACACAATTACAGCAACACAAAAAGGAACTCCACCGGACAAAGTTCAGTGCTCACAAGGAGCCTCATTCAACACACACGGTTCCATTCCCATTCATGCAAAGCACGAAAGTGTAAAACTTGGGAACATACTTGAGAGCAAAGATCACATTCAATCTCATTCAAGGCACGGATGTGAATGCAACGGGATGAAATTACTGAAATGATGCCTGCCCTCGAACTGTGATGATGGACTACCCGACTCGCCAATAATATTGGGTTCTGGTGTATTGAAATACAGGAGCTGCTGGATTTGTGTGTTTTCTTACCCCCTCACCATAGTTTGTCAAATGTTTAAACAACTGAACTTATATTCAAGGTTTGTTTCTCTTCATATGTTTTACTGGTTTACATTTGTCTCAGCAACCTGTTGAATGATTCTTCTGCTTTCAAAACAAAATGACAACAGGATGAATGCACACACTTGAAAATACAATACATGCAATGTTATGCATCATAGTGATGCAACCTCCTTTCAGTTTCATACTGCATGTCAATTGAAATCCTTACTGAAATGCACACCTTCTCAAGATTGCGCTTGACTGGCGTGTCAGGCACTCAATTACAGCTGTTTTATCAAGACAATGTGTTCGTTTTGTAATATATAGTTCCGGTCTGGTGTGGCACCCCAGCTAACGCACAACGTTGCCACAACGTTTCGTGTTAGCAGGGACTGTCTGCGGCGCGCTGGTGTGTCCCGGACTTTAGAGTAGAGAGACAGTTCAATTGCAAGTATGAGCGGCAGAAACGGATATTGCCTTCCCTTTAAGTAGAGGGTCAGGGACAGCCTCCCTGGCTTACGGCCATACTAGCCTGAATACGCCCGATCTCGTCCGATCTCGGAAGCTAAGCAGGCTCGGGCCTGGTCAGTACTTGCATGGGAGACCGCCTGGGAATACCAGGTGCTGTAAGCTTTTGCATCTTTTACACACCAGAGGGCGACAAATCACGAGTTTTAACTTTGGATACACGCAATTTCATCATTATTTCAGATTTGACTTCCCCAAATACACAGGCATAGAATAGATCTTGTTCTCCAACGTAAACGGTCCCTAGTAACTAGTGTACATTCGTAAATAAATTGAGCATCATGGCTAGAAGTGACTAAATGTTGCCTAATCTTTCTCATCGAGAAATGACACAATTACAGCAACACAAAAAGGAACTCCACCGGACAAAGTTCAGTGCTCACAAGGAGCCTCATTCAACACACACGGTTCCATTCCCATTCATGCAAAGCACGAAAGTGTAAAACTTGGGAAAATACTTGAGAGCAAAGATCACATTCAATCTCATTCAAGGCACGGATGTGAATGCAACGGGATGAAATTACTGAAATGATGCCTGCCCTCGAACTGTGATGATGGACTACCCGACTCGCCAATAATATTGGGTTCTGGTGTATTGAAATACAGGAGCTGCTGGATTTGTGTGTTTTCTTACCCCCTCACCATAGTTTGTCAAATGTTTAAACAACTGAACTTATATTCAAGGTTTGTTTCTCTTCATTTGTTTTACTGGTTTACATTTGTCTCAGCAACCTGTTGAATGATTCTTCTGCTTTCAAAACAAAATGACAACAGGATGAATGCACACACTTGAAAATACAATACATGCAATGTTATGCATCATAGTGATGCAACCTCCTTTCAGTTTCATACTGCATGTCAATTGAAATCCTTACTGAAATGCACACCTTCTCAAGATTGCGCTTGACTGGCGTGTCAGGCACTCAATTACAGCTGTTTTATCAAGAGAATGTGTTCGTTTTGTAAAATATATTTCCGGTCTGGTGTGGCACCCCAGCTAACGCACAACGTTGCCACAATGTTGCCACAACGTGGCGTGTTAGCAGGGACTGTCTGCGGCGCGCTGGTGTGTCCCGGGCTTTAGAGTAGAGAGACAGTTCAACTGTAAGTATGAACGGCAGAAACGGATATTGCCTTCCCTTTAAGTAGAGCGTCAGGGACAGCCTCCCTGGCTTACGGCCATACTAGCCTGAATACGCCCGATCTCGTCCGATCTCGTCCGATCTCGGAAGCTAAGCAGGCTCGGGCCTGGTCAGTACTTGGATGGGAGACCGCCTGGGAATACCAGGAGCTGCAAGCTTTTGCATCTTTTACACACCAGAGGGCGACAAATCACGAGTTTTAACTTTGGATACACGCAATTTCATCATTATTTCAGATTTGACTTCCCCAAATACACAGGCATACAATAGATCTTGTTCTCCAACGTAAACGGTCCCTAGTAACTAGGGTACATTCATAAATAAATTGAGCATCATGGCTAGAAGTGACTAAATGTTGCCTAATCTTTCTCATCGAGAAATGACACAATTACAGCAACACAAAAAGGAACTCCACCGGACAAAGTTCAGTGCTCACAAGGAGCCTCATTCAACACACACGGTTCCATTCCCATTCATGCAAAGCACGAAAGTGTAAAACTTGGGAACATACTTGAGAGCAAAGATCACATTCAATCTCATTCAAGGCACGGATGTGAATGCAACGGGATGAAATTACTGAAATGATGCCTGCCCTCGAACTGTGATGATGGACTACCCGACTCGCCAATAATATTGGGTTCTGGTGTATTGAAATACAGGAGCTGCTGGATTTGTGTGTTTTCTTACCCCCTCACCATAGTTTGTCAAATGTTTAAACAACTGAACTTATATTCAAGGTTTGTTTCTCTTCATATGTTTTACTGGTTTACATTTGTCTCAGCAACCTGTTGAATGATTCTTCTGCTTTCAAAACAAAATGACAACAGGATGAATGCACACACTTGAAAATACAATACATGCAATGTTATGCATCATAGTGATGCAACCTCCTTTCAGTTTCATACTGCATGTCAATTGAAATCCTTACTGAAATGCACACCTTCTCAAGATTGCGCTTGACTGGCGTGTCAGGCACTCAATTACAGCTGTTTTATCAAGACAATGTGTTCGTTTTGTAATATATAGTTCCGGTCTGGTGTGGCACCCCAGCTAACGCACAACGTTGCCACAACGTTTCGTGTTAGCAGGGACTGTCTGCGGCGCGCTGGTGTGTCCCGGACTTTAGAGTAGAGAGACAGTTCAACTGCAAGTATGAGCGGCAGAAACGGATATTGCCTTCCCTTTAAGTAGAGCGTCAGGGACAGCCTCTCTGGCTTACGGCCATACTAGCCTGAATACGCCCGATCTCGTCCGATCTCGGAAGCTAAGCAGGCTCGGGCCTGGTCAGTACTTGGATGGGAGACCGCCTGGGAATACCAGGTGCTGTAAGCTTTTACATCTTTTACACACCAGAGGGCGACAAATCACGAGTTTTAACTTTGGATACACGCAATTTCATCATTATTTCAGATTTGACTTCCCCAAATACACAGGCATACAATAGATCTTGTTCTCCAACGTAAACGGTCCGTAGTAACTAGGGTACATTCGTAAATAAATTGAGCATCATGGCTAGAAGTGACTAAATGTTGCCTAATCTTTCTCATCGAGAAATGACACAATTACAGCAACACAAAAAGGAACTCCACCGGACAAAGTTCAGTGCTCACAAGGAGCCTCATTCAACACACACGGTTCCATTCCCATTCATGCAAAGCACGAAAGTGTAAAACTTGGGAACATACTTGAGAGCAAAGATCACATTCAATCTCATTCAAGGCACGGATGTGAATGCAACGGGATGAAATTACTGAAATGATGCCTGCCCTCGAACTGTGATGATGGACTACCCGACTCGCCAATAATATTGGGTTCTGGTGTATTGAAATACAGGAGCTGCTGGATTTGTGTGTTTTCTTACCCCCTCACCATAGTTTGTCAAATGTTTAAACAACTGAACTTATATTCAAGGTTTGTTTCTCTTCATATGTTTTACTGGTTTACATTTGTCTCAGCAACCTGTTGAATGATTCTTCTGCTTTCAAAACAAAATGACAACAGGATGAATGCACACACTTGAAAATACAATACATGCAATGTTATGCATCATAGTGATGCAACCTCCTTTCAGTTTCATACTGCATGTCAATTGAAATCCTTACTGAAATGCACACCTTCTCAAGATTGCGCTTGACTGGCGTGTCAGGCACTCAATTACAGCTGTATTATCAAGACAATGTGTTCGTTTTGTAAAATATAGTTCCGGTCTGGTGTGGCACCCCAGCTAACGCACAACGTTGCCACAACGTTTCGTGTTAGCAGGGACTGTCTGCGGCGCGCTGGTGTGTCCCGGACTTTAGAGTAGAGAGACAGTTCAACTGCAAGTATGAGCGGCAGAAACGGATATTGCCTTCCCTTTAAGTAGAGCGTCAGGGACAGCCTCCCTGGCTTACGGCCATACTAGCCTGAAAACGCCCGATCTCGTCCGATCTCGGAAGCTAAGCAGGCTCGGGCCTGGTCAGTACTTGGATGGGAGACTGCCTGGGAATACCAGGTGCTGTAAGCTTTTGCATCTTTTACACACCAGAGGGCGACAAATCACGAGTTTTAACTTTGGATACACGCAATTTCATCATTATTTCAGATTTGACTTCCCCAAATACACAGGCATACAATAGATCTTGTTCTCCAACGTAAACGGTCCCTAGTAACTAGGGTACATTCGTAAATAAATTGAGCATCATGGCTAGAAGTGACTAAATGTTGCCTAATCTTTCTCATCGAGAAATGACACAATTACAGCAACACAAAAAGGAACTCCACCGGACAAAGTTCAGTGCTCACAAGGAGCCTCATTCAACACACACGGTTCCATTCCCATTCATGCAAAGCACGAAAGTGTAAAACTTGGGAACATACTTGAGAGCAAAGATCACATTCAATCTCATTCAAGGCACGGATGTGAATGCAACGGGATGAAATTACTGAAATGATGCCTGCCCTCGAACTGTGAAGATGGACTACCCGACTCGCCAATAATATTGGGTTCTGGTGTATTGAAATACAGGAGCTGCTGGATTTGTGTGTTTTCTTACCCCCTCACCATAGTTTGTCAAATGTTTAAACAACTGAACTTATATTCAAGGTTTGTTTCTCTTCATATGTTTTACTGGTTTACATTTGTCTCAGCAACCTGTTGAATGATTCTTCTGCTTTCAAAACAAAATGACAACAGGATGAATGCACACACTTGAAAATACAATACATGCAATGTTATGCATCATAGTGATGCAACCTCCTTTCAGTTTCATACTGCATGTCAATTGAAATCCTTACTGAAATGCACACCTTCTCAAGATTGCGCTTGACTGGCGTGTCAGGCACTCAATTACAGCTGTTTTATCAAGACAATGTGTTCGTTTTGTAATATATAGTTCCGGTCTGGTGTGGCACCCCAGCTAACGCACAACGTTGCCACAACGTTTCGTGTTAGCAGGGACTGTCTGCGGCGCGCTGGTGTGTCCCGGACTTTAGAGTAGAGAGACAGTTCAACTGCAAGTATGAGCGGCAGAAACGGATATTGCCTTCCCTTTAAGTAGAGCGTCAGGGACAGCCTCTCTGGCTTACGGCCATACTAGCCTGAATACGCCCGATCTCGTCCGATCTCGGAAGCTAAGCAGGCTCGGGCCTGGTCAGTACTTGGATGGGAGACCGCCTGGGAATACCAGGTGCTGTAAGCTTTTACATCTTTTACACACCAGAGGGCGACAAATCACGAGTTTTAACTTTGGATACACGCAATTTCATCATTATTTCAGATTTGACTTCCCCAAATACACAGGCATACAATAGATCTTGTTCTCCAACGTAAACGGTCCGTAGTAACTAGGGTACATTCGTAAATAAATTGAGCATCATGGCTAGAAGTGACTAAATGTTGCCTAATCTTTCTCATCGAGAAATGACACAATTACAGCAACACAAAAAGGAACTCCACCGGACAAAGTTCAGTGCTCACAAGGAGCCTCATTCAACACACACGGTTCCATTCCCATTCATGCAAAGCACGAAAGTGTAAAACTTGGGAACATACTTGAGAGCAAAGATCACATTCAATCTCATTCAAGGCACGGATGTGAATGCAACGGGATGAAATTACTGAAATGATGCCTGCCCTCGAACTGTGATGATGGACTACCCGACTCGCCAATAATATTGGGTTCTGGTGTATTGAAATACAGGAGCTGCTGGATTTGTGTGTTTTCTTACCCCCTCACCATAGTTTGTCAAATGTTTAAACAACTGAACTTATATTCAAGGTTTGTTTCTCTTCATATGTTTTACTGGTTTACATTTGTCTCAGCAACCTGTTGAATGATTCTTCTGCTTTCAAAACAAAATGACAACAGGATGAATGCACACACTTGAAAATACAATACATGCAATGTTATGCATCATAGTGATGCAACCTCCTTTCAGTTTCATACTGCATGTCAATTGAAATCCTTACTGAAATGCACACCTTCTCAAGATTGCGCTTGACTGGCGTGTCAGGCACTCAATTACAGCTGTATTATCAAGACAATGTGTTCGTTTTGTAAAATATAGTTCCGGTCTGGTGTGGCACCCCAGCTAACGCACAACGTTGCCACAACGTTTCGTGTTAGCAGGGACTGTCTGCGGCGCGCTGGTGTGTCCCGGACTTTAGAGTAGAGAGACAGTTCAACTGCAAGTATGAGCGGCAGAAACGGATATTGCCTTCCCTTTAAGTAGAGCGTCAGGGACAGCCTCCCTGGCTTACGGCCATACTAGCCTGAAAACGCCCGATCTCGTCCGATCTCGGAAGCTAAGCAGGCTCGGGCCTGGTCAGTACTTGGATGGGAGACTGCCTGGGAATACCAGGTGCTGTAAGCTTTTGCATCTTTTACACACCAGAGGGCGACAAATCACGAGTTTTAACTTTGGATACACGCAATTTCATCATTATTTCAGATTTGACTTCCCCAAATACACAGGCATACAATAGATCTTGTTCTCCAACGTAAACGGTCCCTAGTAACTAGGGTACATTCGTAAATAAATTGAGCATCATGGCTAGAAGTGACTAAATGTTGCCTAATCTTTCTCATCGAGAAATGACACAATTACAGCAACACAAAAAGGAACTCCACCGGACAAAGTTCAGTGCTCACAAGGAGCCTCATTCAACACACACGGTTCCATTCCCATTCATGCAAAGCACGAAAGTGTAAAACTTGGGAACATACTTGAGAGCAAAGATCACATTCAATCTCATTCAAGGCACGGATGTGAATGCAACGGGATGAAATTACTGAAATGATGCCTGCCCTCGAACTGTGAAGATGGACTACCCGACTCGCCAATAATATTGGGTTCTGGTGTATTGAAATACAGGAGCTGCTGGATTTGTGTGTTTTCTTACCCCCTCACCATAGTTTGTCAAATGTTTAAACAACTGAACTTATATTCAAGGTTTGTTTCTCTTCATATGTTTTACTGGTTTACATTTGTCTCAGCAACCTGTTGAATGATTCTTCTGCTTTCAAAACAAAATGACAACAGGATGAATGCACACACTTGAAAATACAATACATGCAATGTTATGCATCAT